>NC_079200.1:15674188-15881688 GCF_029499605.1 Hyla sarda | reverse complement strand
TCTCTATGGGATCAGGTTATATAGTAGTTAGACACCTCCCCTCCAGCTCTACCTCTATACTGCTGCTGCTATCTCTATGGGATCAGGATATATAGTAGTTATATACCTCTCCTCCTCCACGGCTCTATCTGTATACTGCTGCTGCTATCTCTATGGGATCAGGTTATATAGTAGTTAGACACCTCCCCTCCAGCTCTATCTGTATACTGCTGCTATCTCTATGGGATCAGGATATTTAGTAGTTATACACTTCCCCTCCAGCTTTATCTGTATACTGTGAATATATGTTGACAGAATGATCCACGGCACTCGAATACTAAAAATTATACATACTGTACTTTTATTGAAGGATCAGAATGAACAACAGGGAGGTAGGCAGAATGACTGGACGACTACCATTTCTCAGGGTCTGCTGCTGCTTTGACTGGTCCCTACCTATTTATATTACTTATCTATCTGTATACTGCTGTTGTCTCTATGGGATTAGGAAACATAGTAGTTATACACCTCCCTCCAGCCTATCTGTATACTGCTGCTATCTCTATGGGATCAGGATATATAGTAGTTATACACCTCCCCTCTAGCTCTGTCTGTATACTACTGCTACTGCTATGGGATTAGGGTAAATAGTAGTATAATCCGCCCCTCCCCCAGCTCTATCTGTATACTGCTGCTGCTATCTCTATGGGATCCAGTTATATAGTAGTTAGACACCTCTGCTCCAGCTCTGTCTGTATACTGCTGCTGCTATCTCTATGGGATCAGGATATATAGTAGTTAGACACCTCCCCTCCAGCTCTGTCTGTATACTGCTGCTGCTATCTCTATGGGATCAGGTTATATAGTAGTTAGACACCTCCCCTCCAGCTCTATCTGTATACTGCTGCTGCTATCTCTATGGAATCAGGATATATAGTAGTTAGACACCTCCCCTCCAGCTCTATCTGTATACTGCTGCTGCTATCTCTATGGGATCAGGTTATATAGTAGTTAGACACCTCTGCTCCAGCTCTGTCTGTATACTGCTGCTGCTATCTCTATGGGATCAGGATAAATAGTAGTTATACACCTCCCCTCTAGCTCTGTCTGTATACTACTGCTATCGCTATGGGATTAGGGTAAATAGTAGTATAATCCGCCCCTCCCCCAGCTCTATCTGTATACTGCTGCTGCTATCTCTATGGGATTAGGGTATATAGTAGTTATAATCCTCCCCTCCCGCAGCTCTATCTCTATGAGATCAGGATATATAGTATTTATACACCTCCCCTCCCCCTGCTCTATCTGTATACTGCTGCTGTTTTCTCTATGGGATAAGGATAGAAGGCACAGACGGCCCTAGGATGTCAGTTCTGGGTTTTGACTTCTTGTGAACTACAGGATGATATCAGATTCTTCCCTACCCCTCCCAGCAGCTAACAGACCCCTCCCCTCCTGATCCTGCTGTAATTTTTTTTTTTTTATATACTTTTTACGTTTTTTTTTGTTATTATTCTACTTATTATTTTTTATTAATCCACACATTCAGCCATTATAAATCAATGATGACATCAAAGGCATATGGAGGTACACATACCCCATTACTGTTCTGCACAAGCTTCACACTGTGCCGTCTCCATATTTACGTTCTCTCTCTGTAGTATAGAAGGTCTGTGTAATACTCCGCACAGAATCACAAGAAACTCTTTCCGCTCATATATTTATGTTACCTACATTGCCAGCCTTGCGGTTTTATTCTGTTTGCTGAGTCGGCACCACGGAGCGTTGAAGCCCGACGTCGTATTGTTCAGTCTTTTTTTGGCTAGGATCTGGGGTTATGTAAGGATCTCTACAGACGTATATTCTCTTGTGCAGTCAGCTTTATAATGATAATGTGCGGATGGGCAGCGACAGCTCCTTAGACTCCGATCTATTCTATCCAGAAATGAAGGGTAAAGTAGACGTCCTGCAGCCTCTACAGACTTGTGTGAAGATCAACAACTAGTTTGTTTAGAAGAACGTAACGCGCTGGATTTATTATAAAAAAATTTTGGAAAATTGTAGCTTCCATTATGTGGCTTATCTGATGATACTTGGTTCCTCTTCGGGTTGATTGACCTGCTAGTTCCGCTATCTGGATAATGTAACTTTACAGTGTAAGTCTATGTTCACATCTTTGTCTGAGGCTGCATTCGGGACCCCCATCACAGATTCCGTCTAAGACCAAAATGGCCACTCCAACGATTCTCGAGAGATCCTGAGAGACCCCATTGACTTTAATGAGGTCCCCCTGTAGATAGACCTACAGTCGATAGTTTTCTCTGAAGACAAGCCACTAATAGGTAGGTACCCCAGTATATAGGCCCCTAGTAGGTAGTTTTCCCCTTTAGACACGTTCCCAGTAGGTCAATTTTCCAGTATAAAGGCCCCCCAGTAGCTAATTTACCCCTAAAAATAAGTACCCAACCAATAATTTTGGTTGGTGATAATAGTTTTCCCCTGTAGCAGGTACAGTGGTCCCTCAACATACGATGGTAATCCGTTCCAAATGAACCATCGTTTGTTGAAACCATCGTATGTTGAGGGATCCGTGCAATGTAAAGTATAGGACAGTGGTATACAACCTGCGGACCTCCAGATGTTGCAAAACTACAACACCCAGCATGCCCGGACAGCCGTTGGCTGTCCGGTCATGCTGGGAGTTGTAGTTTTGCAACATCTGGAGGTCCGCAGGTTGAAGACCACTGGTATTGGAGGTCATACTCACGTGTCCCCGCCGCTCCGGACCGTCACCGCTCGTCACCGCTGCCCTGGATGTCGCCTTCCATCGCTATCGACGCGTCCCCGGGGTGTCCCCGACCCTCCGTCAAGGCCTCTGCTTCCCCGGCATCCTCGCTCTCCGTCGCCGCCATCACGTCGCTACGCACGCCGCTCCTATTGGATGACGGGACGGCGCGCGCAGCGACGCGATGACGACTATGGAGAGCGCCGACGATGCAGGGATCCCGAAGAGGACGCACCGGAGCCCCAAGGACAGGTAAGTGATCGTCAGCGGACCACACGGGGCACCGTAAACGGCTATCCGGTGCCAGCTGAAGCAGTCTGTGCTGCCGGATAGCCGTTTATGCAATGGCCCCGACATATAAAAGCATCGTATGTTGATGCTGCCTCTGAGAGGCCATCGTATGTTGAAATGATCGTATGTCGGGGCCATCGTAGGTCGGGGGGGGGGGGGGGGGTCATTGTAGTTTCACCCTGTAGATATTTGCCCAATAGGTAGGTTCCCTAATTTATAGGCCCCCTAGTATCTAGTTTACCCCTGAAGATAATCGCCCAGTAGGTAGTTTCCCCGTAGATATTCCCCCAATAGGTAGGTTCTCCAGTATATAGGACCCCAGTAGGTAATTTCTAGAGATGAGCGAACTTACAGTAAGTTCGATTCGTCACGAACTTCTCGGCTCGGCAGTTGATGACTTTTCCTGCATAAATTAGTTCAGCTTTCCAGTGCTCCGGTGGGCTGGAAAAGGTGGATACATTCCTAGGAGTCTCTTTCCTAGGACTGTATCCACCTTTTCCAGCCCACCGGAGCACCTGAAGGCTGAACTAATTTATGCAGGAAAAGTCATCAACTGCCGAGCCGTGAAGTTCGTGACGAATCGAATTTACTGTACGTTCGCTCATCTCTAGTAATTTCCCCTGTAGATATTCCTGCAATAGTTAGGTTCCTCCTATAGATACTTCTCTGACACCAGGAGGCCCTTAGAACAGAAATAAAGAAGCACGGAATCTTACATGATTTATCCGGTTTATAGATACATTAAATGTATTCTACTAATATACTGTAGTCTGCAGTTCCCGTAAATACCTATTATGAAATAATAGAAGATCTATATCTTTCTGTTCGGTGCACAATAACAATGCATCTCAATATTTAAGTGTTTTGATCCATCGAGATGGGAAAAGACTGATTTTTTTCATCTGAATGACAAGTTTTCTTATTTTCCCACAGCCACATCATCTGATCCCCACCCTACCCACAAGACCGAACAAGTCTCTATGTTCCTATATACAGGATACAATGACACGAACGGCAAATATGAAAATTGTCCAATTATTCAGCATTTGTAAGGCAGATAGTCCTCCTGAGAATCGAATAGTTAAATGATCTCCTAATTTGCTGAAATTACGGATATATTTGTGGCGAGGGTGTGATGAGGGCAGATGGAATTACCCCAGGGGCAGATGGCATTAACCCCTTGTGTTCGTGATGCCAGGGCGTGGTTTATCCTCTACACTATGTACAAAAAAAGAAAGTTGCAACAGCACTCTAGGTCAAAAAATGGAGGCTCTTAGCGCACTTTTTGATCAAAATGTGTCCCCCCCCCCAGTCACACAGTCAGAGGCTATATGCACAGCAGAGGTGAGTTATCATGTTAGGGTCTCATCCGATATAAGGCCACCTCCGTGTGGTGGATGGGGGGGGGTGGCACATTTTGATCAAAAAGTGCGCTAAGAGCCTCCATTTTTCGACCTAGAGTGCTGTTGCAACTTTCTTTTTTGTACATTTTGTATTTGCCACAGCAGCGGGCACTACTACTATACCGAGGGGGCTGACCATAAAGTGGGTGACAGGCAGTGCCTTATGTGGGCAACAACTGAAGTGGTGTAGGACTACTGTGGCCCCGTGAGTAGCAAGCTGGTGCTATGGGAACAAAGTCAACCTGGTGTGGTCGACATGTAGGGGAAAAGCAACAGAACGCTCAGCTCGTAAGAAATGCTGTAGTTGGTTACAATTTAGGGGAATAGTTGAAATCCCTTCTCCTGGTGGTCCTGTAGCTATAGTGGGATTTTATTGCTCTGCAGGCATGGGGAGAGCCCTTTAAAGGGGTACTCCGGCCCTGAGACATCTTATCCCCTGTCCAGTAGTACACCCCTGTCTAGACCCTGCATGGAGAATGGGCTGCAGCGGTAACAAGACCAACAGCCCCAACACAGCTTCCCTTCAAATACTTTCCGTCTACAGATTGGGAATCGGATCCCTTCAACTTGAGGCCGAAATGGTCTGCTCCTGATGCCTCCACTAACGTACTCATTGAGGAGGAGCCTCTACAGCATCAATCATCTTCTGTGTACAGTAAAGTGCCAAGACCTG
The DNA here is from genome assembly GCF_029499605.1 of Hyla sarda. Taxonomy (NCBI): domain Eukaryota; kingdom Metazoa; phylum Chordata; class Amphibia; order Anura; family Hylidae; genus Hyla; species Hyla sarda. The sequence goes on along the minus strand of NC_079200.1, from coordinate 15,876,557 downwards.
CTCAAGATCAAGAAAGTAAGCCTAAATTACGGGCACCAAAGACCGTACCTAGACCCTCTCGGAGCAATGAGAGATTGTTTGTTCCAGAGGTACCAACGTATGTACCAAGGCCCTCTTCCGACGTGGAGAGTTTGCCTGCTTCCAGGGTACCGACAAAAGTGCTTTGGCCCACTCCTGATATGGCAATGGTGCTAAAACCCTATGCACCAACTGTGATCCCGGCCAGTAAGCCTCTGGTCACCTTGAATCCTACTGTTGCCCATTCTGCTCTCACCAATGTGGTGTGGGAGAGTTACATTAACTCCTCGCCCGCTCCAGATGTTGGCAGATATAGAGGATCTACAAGAGGCACAAGAAGATTCAGGAGAAAGGTCTTTTGAAGGACTGTAAAGTAATGTTTATTGCTTTTCTATGCTAACCATTTTTGTTTACCCAGTAACCAAGTTCAAGACATGTGCCTAGTAGGACTGTGCTAAGATTGTTCTAGTTTTAAGTTCAGCAACGTAACCATCAAGCTTTGTGCCTGACCATCAGGTCAAGAGACTCCTAGCCAGTAGGAGATTCGTAAGTTTTATGCCCGGTTGATTGTGGTAAAACCGTGTTTCCCGTAGACTCCTAGTGTAGGTGGACTGCAGATCCTTACACGTCCATTCTATGTACGTAACCCTATATTTATAGGACTCTCTTGCTAAAATGTGCACTTATCAGGTGTATGCGCCTGAACCTTGTTGGAGTGTTAATAAATGTGTAACCTTGTATAATAAAAATGTATATGGTTCCTGTACACAGAAAATAGCTTCATGTCTGTGTACATAAAAAGTAAGTAAAGGTTGTACACAGAAAATTTTCTGCTATATGCACGTGTACACCAAACACAAAAATGTAAATAACTCATGTACATACAAAGGTATAAAAAAAATGCTAAAAGGTGTTTTAGTAGTTGCTCAATAGGTGACTCTTGGCTCCTCCAAGAGTGACATTGTTTCTAGTCGCCAATCGCTAACACCTGTCTCAACAAAACTAATAGGGTAACTTACCCTTAAGATAGCAAGACTAACTAGTAAGCAGTCCTTGCACACATAGCTCTAAACTACTCACTTAAATGTACTATCTCAGTCTACTTCAGTACATACAAAAAAATAAAAGTATATCTCACATTCAAGAAACACTTAGGAATTGTAGCCTATTGATACCCAATTCCTGCCACTGTTAGGTACACTCGTATTTCTCTTCTCTGTATTACGTGTGTGAGATGCTCTACCTGGCCAGTAGGTGCTCTTGCGAGTCTAGAATTAAACATGTATTTCTATAGGTAACCTAGGTAGGTTATACTGTTGTGTTCTAGGGGTAAGTAGCGTGTAGCCGATAGACCCTAGTAGCCATCCTTATTGGTAGATAGCCTCGGGCAAGCCAATATACCCTTCTGTGTACTAACAGGTAACATCGTGGCAAAAAGAAAATGTGAAGAGATTTCAGAATGTTCAAACAGCTTGAGACTAAAGGTTATAGAGAGCTGTACTAATGGATAGTTAGCCTCATAAATGTTCTAGAGAGCTATAATAAATGCTTAAGGAGCTAGAAACTAAAGGTTATATAGCTTCCTCAATGTCCTCAATTGTCTAGTCAAGATACTAGTAGGAGTATCATGAGAATGTAAATGTGTGTAATGTTACTTAGGTTTTGTCAGGATGTATAGAAACATTTTTTCATAGGTATAATCCTGTTCTAGTCCTAGTTCCTCTGTCTTAGGGGACAGGCGTCGAGGTCGACTTATTTTAAGTAAGGGGGGTTTGTGGTATCCCGGTACCATATTATATACGTTACCTGTGTAGAGGTCCCCATAGTCAGAGTCCCTAGGATGTCGGGGTCCCTCTTTTGTAGCTTTCCCCTTGTCACCTCACACTTAGTCAATGACTATATAGCAGTTCTATTTAATATTAATATAAGTATATATATATGTGTATATTTAGTTATCTACCTGTTCGGAGCGTGGCAGGACCTGCGGGTGACGTGAATAGGTTAGAACTCTATGGTTTTGCTTTAGGACCTTTGGAGGTTCCCGTGACGTGTTCACCCACAACGCACTGTAACAGTGAGTGACAGTCGTTACGGACCAATCCAAAACGGCCGGCCCCTGCCCATATATCGTCTTGTAAGCTGCGGCGGTCCTACCTCCTCCGGAGTCAGCAACCCAAGAGAGGGATCAAGATGGCACGGGTCGTGCCATCTTGATCCCTCTCTTGGGTTGCTGACTCCGGAAGAGGTAGGACCGCCGCAGCTTACAAGACGATTTACTAGGCCAAAGCCTTGCGGCCTAGGCCTATGACATAGTGGATAGACTAAGCAATTCCCCGCTACTCATCGCAAGATCACTGGACCTAATTACTCCCCTAAATCCAGCGAATCTCTGCAATACAATCCTTCAGAAGCTAAATTGGGCTTATCTGATCCCAACCGACTGTCGATCGCTGCTCAAGCCATATGTAAAGAGACTCTGTTATCTGGACTGTTACTATTACTACATGCACAGAAACTCCTCAGTAAAAGTTCCTGCAAGTTTTCAGTTAACAGCGGTTGTGGACAATCCTTTATGTCTGCATCACCTATTGCTCTTGGGAAGGGTGGCCTATCAAGAAACACAGCATTTAACCCTCACCCTGGCGTCACGAGTGAAAAGGGTTAACAGCGCCCTTAACTATCCTGAACAGCAAATCCCCAAATACCTTACACCCCCACAAGACAGTGTCCTCTCATACGCCACCACATAAGGTGTGTTAAGTGCCCTAAGGAAAGGCCCAGATCAAACCTATGGGGCCGGAAGAAGTGCTGATTGCACGAAACCTACCGGTTTGTAGCCTCTGAGCTTCCCGCACGATCCCGGGCATCCATGGCGGCTTCAATACACTGAGTACATTTTGCGGTGAGTTTCTGGACTTTCTTTTTTCTTCGTTATTCCAGATCAAATCTACTTTATCCGGTCATTCTGCAAGGATCACCCGCACAGTGGAAGTTCATGCCTTGGCAGAGAAAGCTACAAGACCTTGACAGAACCCTAGCTACCAGAATCAATCATCAATTCTCTCAAGTCAGTATCAATTTATTGGGTGAAAGCACCACAAATCCCAGCAAGGCAACAGGGCTCCCAAAGGGTAACGCTGCATCCTCTCACCCAATACTGACTGTCTGTGTAATACCCTGCTCTGTAAAGACAGTTATCCGTAACCTGACATCGGTGTGTTCCTTTACTCCCTGTGTCTGGCCCAGGAGAAGCTGTCTCCAACTTTGGACCGTGTATAGGATAACTGTGCCCTGGCATCACGAAGTGATAAGGTATTTCTCTATACCACCCGTGGTACCACAAGAGACCAATCAGAATTGATGAATTTAGTCTGATTAAAGTTGTATCATCGGAAACGTTCAAGTAATAGACCCACCTTGTGACACCCACATAACCATTAACCCCTTGAGGACCAAGGGACGTATTTGTTTTTAATTGCCTGTATTAGTCCACAAATGTCTTCTTTTTCCATTGGAAATCATGAAGATAATACAGTACTCCCTTCTGGTAGCTTCCGAATTTTATGTAGTACATATGAAAAGAGGTTGTTGTATCTTGAGTCATAACCAACTAATTGGCTTTTTTGAGGCTACATTTGAGTATTTTGTTTAAGAAATCCCTATGACCAGTAGTTAACACCAATAGACTAAAGCCATAAATAACAATCTAGCAGTCGTTGATGGATGCCATTAATAACAAATACTATGTGACATGAAGGAGGATCTGTCTCGCGATGATAGAAGGGACATTATTCCACAAAGCTTGGTATGGGGAGGCCCCTAAATCTTATTTAAAGAGAGGATTACAAAACGAAACTATTTCCAATTGTCACTGAGCTTTAATTATATGCAAATTACCCAAAATACATTGGGAAATGGATCCCCGTTAATTGGATTGTTAATTGCCAAACAGTTTATCCTGAGCTTGATTCATGACTTTTCAGGGAGCTGAAAGCTTCATTAACTTTTAACAATAGGTCGTTCCCGGGAGATGTGCGGGGGTCATTCGCTAGGCGTATAATTTAAGGGCTGTAAATTGAGTTTGATATCAACCTCCAGAAACGTCAACATTTCCGAATGATTTCATGGTATAAATATTAATGCACATTAAGGAGCTATTTTTAAGAATATTATAAAGCTGGGGTTCAGGATGCCGGGCCAGAGATCATCTGATCGCCGGGGTCCTGCCAATTGGACCCCCCACGATCTCCTTTGAATAGGGGATAAGATGTCTAGGGACGGAGTACCCCATTAAAAGCATGGCCATATTGGGCACAATGTTGGGTGACATAGCGGGTGACATAGGGGGATAGCGTAAAGCAGGGAGTGACAGAACAAACAGAAGAAAACATGAGCCTTGGGTACTGCACTTCCCATCAGCCGCAGTTCTGCCATGTCTGAACCCATCCTATGGTCGATTCCATATTGGTTGGGCAATGGGCCGCACTGACCACGTCTTGCGTGAGCAGCAGAACAGAGGGATTTGTGAACCAAATACAGAAGCTAGACACATAAAAAAGACATGTAAATAATCTGCATGACCTACTAAGGAACATGTACTGTATAAGCATTATTTTTTTTTTATGTGATATGACAGGTACGCTTTAGCGTTAGCACGAATATTATTTTAGTAGACATGATTATAACTGATAAAGAATAGAATGTGTAGCAAACATTTATTTATATGCATACTCCTGATGAAGTACCGTATATACTCGAGTATAAGCCGATTTTTCGTGCTGAAAACAACCCCCTCGGCTTATACCTGAGTGAACTCTCTGCCCTCAGTGGTCTTCAACCTGCCGACCTCCAGATGTTTCAAAACTACAACTCCCAGCATGCCCGGACAGCCATCGGCTGCCCGGGCATGCTGGGAGTTGTAGTTTTGAAACATCTGGAGGTCCGCAGGTTGAAGACCACTGCCGGGCCTTCGTCATCATCCAGACCCCCCCCCCTTTTGTTTTTTACTCACCTCCCCTCGGTGGGAAGGAAGGGTGAGCTGGTCCGGGCCATCTGTACTGCAAGGACCGTCCGGTGGGGAGGGATAATCGTTCCGGGCTGTCCATTTTCACCCGGGGGGGCCTCTTCTCCGCGCTTTGGCCCCAGCCCCGGAATAGTTACGTTGCCTTGACGATGACACATAGGGACGTTCATGCGCAACGTCCCTGTGCGTCATCGTCAAGGCAACGTCATTATTCCGGGCCCGAAGTGCGGAGAAGAGGCCCCCCGGGTGAAGATGGACAGCCCGGAACGACTATCCCTCCCCACCGGACGGTCCCTGCAGCACAGATGGCCCGGACCAGCTCACCCTTCCTTCCCGCCAAAGGGAGGGGAGTACAAAACTAAAGGGGAGGGTCTGGATTATGACGAAGGCCCAGCAGTGGTCTTCAACCTGCGGACCTCTAGATGTTTCAAAACTACAACTCCCAGCATGCCCGTACAGCCGATGGCTGTCCGGGCATGCTGGGAGTTGTGGTTTTGAAACATCTGGAGGTCTGCAGGTTGAGGACCACTGCAACATTGACAAGCGGTGATGATGAAGGGGGGGATGATGAAGGGAGATGATGAAGGGGGTGATGATGACAGGGTTATCGAGTCGATAACTTTTCCTGGGTTTTTGGGACGAAATTAGGGGCCTCGGCTTATATTCGGGTCGGCTTATACTTGAGTATATACGGTACTTCTAATACGAAACGGCGTCGAGGAGGCACGAGGGTCCACATACGGCACACCACCATGTCTAACCCAGGAAGTAATATGATTACCTAGTAATGTTTATGGATCATTCTTTGCTCTCTGTGAGAGTTATTGTACTGTACTGAGAGTAGGACGTGGCGATATTTACCATCATCTGATTTGTGACCGCATGGTAGTTACCCGATGCCAATGTTTTGGGGTACCGTATTTTTCGCCGTATAAGACGCAAAGGTGCGTATAAGGTGCGTCTTATACGGCAAATACACATTAATACCCTGTCCTATCGCGGCGGTCCCTGTGGCCATCAACGGCCGGGACCCCCGGCTAATACAGGACATCACCGATCGCGGTGATGCCCTGTGTTAACCCTTCAGACGCGGCGATCAAAGCTGACCGCCGCGTCTGAAGCCAAAGTGACACTAACCCGGCTGCTCAGTCGGGCTGTTCGGGACCGCCGTGGTGAAATCTTGGCATCCCGAACAGCTTACAGGACACCGGGAGGGACCTTACCTGCCTCCGCGGTGTCTGCTCCGTGCCGGGATCCCCTGCATGGCCGGCGCTCTCCTTCATCGCCATCACGTCGTCGCGCACGCCATCTCATCATCCAATAGGAGCGGCGCGCGTAGCAACGTGATGGCGGCGACGGAGAGCGAGGATACCGGGCAGCAGAGATGTTCCCGGAGCGACGTGGACACCCCGGGGACGCGGCGACAGCGATGGAGGGCGACATCCAGGGCAGCGGTGACGAGCGGTGAAGGGTCCGGAGCGGCGGGGACACGAGAGTATTACCTCCTATACCGGGGATCTTCAGCCTGCGGACCTCCAGATGTTGCAAAACTACAACTCCCAGCATGCCCGGACAGCCAACGGCTGTCCGGGCATGCTGGGAGTTGTAGTTTTGCAACATCTGGAGGTCCGCAGGTTGAAGATCACTGTCCTATACTTTACATTGTATTTGGTTCAGAATTTTTTTTCTCTAGATTTTCCTCCTTTAAAATTGGGTGCGTCTTATATGCCGGAGCGTCTTATATGGCGAAAAATACGGTATATGTTTTTAAGGGTTAGGGTATGTTCATGTCTGTAGTAGTGTTTTGATATTGATTTAATAAATAGTGTTGCTCGCGAATATTCGCAATGCGAATTTTATTCGCGAATATCACATATTCGCGAATATAGCACTATATATTCGCAATTACGAATATTCTTTTTTTTTTCTTTTTCCTTTTTTTTTTTTCTTCACAGTACACATCACAGTGATCATCCCTCTCTGCTTCCAGCTTGTGTGGTGTAAAGAAGACTCTAATACTACTGTGTGAGACTGGCGTGCGAATTTTCGCAAATGCGGATTTTCGTTTATGCTAATTTTTGCATATGCTAATTTTTTGCATATGCGAGTTTTCGCTTATACAAATTTTCGCATATGCGAAAATAAAACGCAAATATTACGAATATGCGAATTTTGTGAATATACGACGAATATTTGGCCATATATTCGCAAAATATCGCGAATTCGAATATGGCCTATGCTGCTCAACACTATTAATAAAGCTTTATATATATATATATTTTGGATTATAGTGTTTACTTTATTTGGGTAGCACATGTAGGATTTCTATTTATTCATATGCCTCTTTAACATAGATTTCTAATAATGTGGCGTTACGTGCGGGCGACCGCCATAAAGATTTTCTCTCATGTCGTACATGGAGACAGGGTTTGATTCCTTGGTTTCGGTGACCACAGAGAGAGGCGGCCAGCTGGCACGCATGTTAAGTGAGCACAGCGCCAAATTGCTAATGCCATCTTTACACTAATCCCTTTAACACATTTAGCTTAGATAATGCCACCTTGTTAATAATAAATGGTGACCAGTCTCTGGATTTTGGGATGAGCCCTGAGCTGGATCACACATCCAAAAAATGAACATAAAAGGGACATAAAATCCACAACAATGAAAGTAGAAGTCCAGCGCGGGCTCGATGCAATACTCTTTATTTACAAAACAACGTGACGTACAAGGTGACGTATTTCGGATGCAATGTGCAGCCTAAGGCTGCATATTGTGGCTGAAACGCGTCACCCTGTACATGTCCATTGTTTTGTAAATAAAGAGTATTGCACTGGGAGTTACCGAGTGGGGGGGGGCACTCTGTTGTTTATTATGGCAGTATTAAGGCATCTTGAAGTCTGGTCACTGTTTCATTTCATTCAGGTAGTGGGTGGGACTGTCTGTCTGACACCTACATGCCATTTTAGATACTAGGACAAAAAAATTGGGAGTTTTAGTCATATCAAGCAGCTGGATTACTTTGATGTGATAGGCTAGAGAGGGTACATAAATAGGTGGATTGGAAAGGTAGGAGACACTCTGTGTACCTGCAATCAGTGAGCCGGACTGCCTCCTCCAGAGGGCCCACACAGTGCCTGAAAGATAAAGCAATGCTTCCCTCTTATCTTTGACCATCTATAAAGTTCTAAACAGCTATCCCGAACCAGTGTTCCTACTATTGTATGCCTACAGTGATGCTTCCTTAAAGTAACCTCACCTGCCTCCTTTTAGTCTGCAGTGTTGTCATCATCATAATTTAGTGCTTAGTGTAACCCCTTCCTTGTTAAGCTGTGGCGGTTTCTTTTCTTTCTTCTCACATAACACATTGCCATCAATAACCCCTTCTCCCCCTCCACATTCTATCTATATATGTTTTGATGTTAGTTTCATTTGGATGAAAAAAAATCTTTTTTATGACTCCTTAAAGTGTACCCGTCAGATCCAACAAAAAAAAAAACATTTTTTTTAAATATATCACTAAGTACCTGATCCTGACCATGTACAACTAATTTTTATGTGTCTAGCACCTTTATTTATTTTTTTATTACACTTTTAATTTAGCTCACTAGTCTGATTTCCTCTCAAAGGGAGGGGGCGTGGCCTCACTGTGCAGGTCTCCGCCCCCTCCCTCAGTATGCTGTCTGCTCACATCTCCCCTAGCATTAGCAAAACTACAACTCCCAGCATGTCCTCACTGACAGTAGCGGGACACAAGATGACAGCCGGAGGATTTTTCCTCCAGCTCTGAGCCCTGCACTCACACCTGTCAATCAAAGAAGTGTGTCCATGACATAGGTGATGACTCATGGACACAGCAGGACTAGTATGTGTCCAAGCAGACCGGGGGGCAATTGTTTGACTGGCTATTTCAGTATGAAATACTGACAATTTTCTAATGAAAGCAATTGCAAAACCTATTGGTTATACATGCTTTACAACATAGCAAAAGTTTTTGTATCTGACAGTGCCCATTTAAGCATAAATAAACTTTGGAACCCCAAATTGGAGTGCCATTAATTATCTAGTATAGCTGTACATAAAACATTTCCCAGCACAATGCTAGCGTGTTCAGTCCAATACACTTTCTCCATAACTATGTCATGGCATAAGAGTAAGAAGTAGATGCTGGGCTGTGATTGGTCAGGTAACTAAGGGAAAGGAAGTCCCTGAGTGAGTACTCGTAGCAAAAAGTCCAACTTTGGTTTAGCCCCATGAAGTGGAGAGAATAAGCAATAGCTGTGCACCATGTAAGGGACTCTAAGGGGCTCAATAACAGCAGTGGGAGCCCAAAAATCACCTACTCTGGAGTGTCACCTGTCATTACTTTGAAGGGTTAGGCTAACACAACTGTGGTGGGCCAGTATGGGATGGTGTTTCCCTGTACCCTTCTCCTGCTCTGTTAGGCAAAGTCTCTTTATGTCCCCAGGACACCCTGCAGGGTTATCCCCTATGTACATATGTTATATGTTAAAAGTGTAATGTTTCTTTAATTACTGTGACCATGTGCTTGTTACCCAGGTGACCCCTCAAGTGACATATGGGCTCCTTGCACAGCCCCCTATATAACCAGGGGAGGGGCTGTAATCTCTCTCTTAGCTCATTGCTATTCCTGCTGAGGTCCAGTGCAGTCGTCTCAGTGTCCGGAGCATTGGAGGCCTCAAGCCTAAAGTCTGTAGCCACAAGTCATCTCAAGTAAGATCAAAGTCATCTTCATGTCAATTGTCAAGTCAGTCAAGTCAAGTCTTGTATATAGTCACTGTGGCCTGCACTGAAGTGTCTCTACATACTGCAAGTCCCAGCAAGCCTGCGAGGTCCCCCTGTCACTGGTCACCTCCTAGGGATATTGTACTGCATAGACTGTATCCCCTTTCTACCCTCAGTAAAGATACCGTTGTCCGTAACTTGGTGTCGTTGTATTCATTGTCCCCGGTGCCTAGCCCAGGACCAATGGTATTACCTTCGGGGGGTTAAGGCTAAACCACGCCCTGGCATCACCACAAGAAGGGGTTAATAACATCTGCCCCTAAGGTTACAACATCTGCCCTACATTGCACCCCCGCACGCCACACAACCATGCAATTTGTTTTAATTTTATTTTTTTAGGTCAACTTTTCATTGTAGAAAGTGTTGACTCGACTCAAGCCCACGTCATACCGGACGGCCCCCAGCTGATTCCTGTAGCTGGGGGCTGGCGTTGATAGCCGACATGCGGCGATTGCCACAGTCGGATATTAACCCTTTCGAGCGCCACTGTCAAAGCTGACAGTGGTGTCTAAATGTGCCTTTATCCTGTCCCTGGTGGTCCAGTGGGGTGGATCGCCCCCCCCCCCCCCTACAGTGCTATCGTCCTGCTGCTGCTGCAACTCTGACAATTATAAAGCCTAGCAGGGCCAGGCTTTATCAATCGAGTGCAGAGCTCACAGATCAATGTGGTTTTATGGAACCACATTGATCTGTATGAGGAATCAAATGATTCCTCCTAAAAGTCCCCTAAGTGGACTAAAAGTGTTAAAAAAAAAGTTTAAAAAAAAGTTTAAAAAAGTTTAAAAACACACATTAACCTCTTCCTTATTAAAAGTTGAAATCACCCTCCTTTTCCTAAATACCATATAAAAAATATATAAACATAATATCAATAAAATATGTGGTATCTCCAATGTGTAAATGTCCGAACTATAAAACTATATTGTTAATTAAACCGCATGATCAATGGCGTAAAAGTCCAAAGTCCAAAATAACGTATTTTTGGTCACTTTTTATACCATAAAAATTTTTATAAAAAGCTATCAAAAAGTCCCATCAATACGAAAATGGTACAGATTAAAACTTCAGATCACGGCGCAAAATATTAGCCCTCATACAGTCCCGTACGTGGAAAAATAAAAATGTTATAGGGGTCAGAAGAGGACAATTTAAATGTATTAATTTTCGTGCATGTAGTTTCTGATTTTTTCCAAAAGTACAAAACGGAAGCGTCCAAAAGTTACAAAATTGTGTTTTTTCTTCAATTTTGCCGCACAATAATTTTTTTACCCGTTTCGCTGTAGATTTTTGGGTAAAATGACTGATGTCATTACAAAGCAGAATTGGTGGCGCAAATAATAATCCATAATATGGATTTTTAGGTGCAAAATTGAAAGGGTTATGCTTTTTAAAAGGTAAGGAGGAAAAAACGAAAGTGCAAAAACAGAAAAACGCTTGGTCCTTAAGGGGTCAAAATACCTATTACAAACGGATATATAGTAAACACACGTTACGCCCTTAAAGGGGTATTCAAGGAAAAAACTGGCTCCAGAAAGTTAAACAGATTTGTAAATTACTTCTATAAAAAAATCTTAATCCTTTCAATAATTATCAGCTGCTGAAGTTGAGTTGTTCTTTTCTGTCTGGCAACAGTGCTCTCTGCTGACATCTCTGCTTGTCTCGGGAACTGTACAGAGTAGAAGAGGTTTGCTATTGGGATTTGCTTCTAAACTGGGCGGTTCCCGAGACAGGTGTCATCAGAGAGCACTTAGACAGTAAAGAACAACTCAACTTCAGCAGCTAATAAGTACAGGAAGGATTAAGATTTTTTAATAGAAGTAATTTACAAATCTGTTTAACTTTCTGGAGCCAGTTGATTTTATATATATATATATATATATATATATATATATAAAGTTTTTTCTTGGATAACCCCTTTAACGTCCACAGACGTAAATATACGTCCTGGTTTGGCATGACTTCCCGCACCAGGACGTACATTTACGTCCTGTGTATGACCGCGAGCATCGGAACGGTGCTCGCGTCATACACGGCAGGTTCTGGCTGCTAGTAGCAGCCGGGGACCTGCCCATAATGGCTGACATCTGCGATCGTGTGGATGTCCACCATTAACCCCTCAGATGCTGTGATCAATACAGATCGCGGCAGTGCGGCACTTTGAATGGATGATCGGATCGCCCGCAGCGCTGCCGCAACGATCCGATCGTCCAGCATGGCGCCCGGAGGTCTCCTCACCTAGCTCCGGCCATCTCCCGGGGTCTTCTGCTCTGGTCTGAGATCGAGCAGAAGATCACCGATAATACTGATCAGTGCTGTGTCCTATACATAGCTCTGCACTGCACAGTATTAGCAATGAACTGATTGCAATGAATAGTCCCCTATGGGGACATAAAAAGTGTAAAATAAAAGTTGAAAAATTTAAAAATAAAAGGTAAAAAAAAGTGAAAAATCCCCTCCCCCAATAAGAATGAAAATTGTCAGTTTTTTCCCATTTTACCCCCAAAAAGGGTAAAGATATTTTTTTTATAAACATACTTGGTATCGCCGCGTGCGTAAATGTCCGCACTATCAAAATATAATGTTAATTATCCCATACGGTGAATGGCGTAAACGTAAAAAAATTTTAAAAAGTCCAAAAATCCTGCTTTTTTGTCCCATTTTATTTTTAAAAAATTTATAAAAAATTATCTAAAATTTTTATATATGCAAATTTGGTATCGATAAAAAATTACAGATGACGGCACAAAAAATGAGCCCTCATACCGCCCTATAGACGGAAAAATTAAAAAGTTATAGGTGGTCAAAATAGGGCGATTTTAGATTACTGATTTTGTACAAAAAGTTTTAGATTTTTTTTAAGCGGTAAAAAAATATAAAAGTATCTAGCCATGGGTATCATTTTAATCGTATTGACCCACAGAATAAAGAACACACGTCATTTTAACTGTAACATGTATAGTGTGAAAACAAAACCCTCCAAAATGCGCAAAAGTGTGGTTTTCATTTATATTTCCTCCCTAAAAAAAAAAATTTTTGTGGGTTCGCCGTACATTTTATGGTAAATTGAGAGGTTTCATTACAAAGTACAATATCACCATAGGAGCTGGACAGCTCCCGGGACGTGAGTCATCAGAGAGCAGTTAGACAGAAAACAAAAACTCAACTTCAGAAGCTAATAACTATTGGAAGGATTAAGATTTTTTAATAGAAATAATTTACAAATCTGTTTAACTTTCCGGAGCCAGTTGATATATATAAAAAAGTTTTGCCTAGAATAATACCCTTTAAGGTGAAAATGGGCTTGGTCCTTAAGGGGTTAATGAAATATCTAAATATTTTTGCTGTATTTGGCTCCATATAAACAACAATAAAGTTTGCCATAAAATGTGACTTTAGAAATGTCAGCCAATAAAAGGCAAATTGTTTATCAACATTATTAGAGATGAGCGAACTTACAGTAAATTCGATTCGTCACGAACTTCTCAGCTCGGCAGTTGATGACTTTTCCTGCATAAATCAGTTCAGCTTTCCGGTGCTCCCGTGAGCTGGAAAAGGTGGATACAGTCCTAGGAAAGAGTCTCCTAAGACTGTATCCACCTTTTCCAGCCCACCGGAGCACCGGAAAGCTGAACTAATTTATGCAGGAAAAGTCATCAACTGCCAAGCCGAGAAGTTCGTGACGAATGGCAATAACAATATACTGCGGTCAGCAATACTCGAAGACAGTGGTCTTCAAACTGTGGCCCTCCAGCTGTTGCAAAACTACAATTCCCAGCATGTCCGGACAGCCGTTGGCTGTCCGGACATGCTGGGAGTTGTAGTTTTGCAACTGCTGGAGGGCCACAGTTTGAAGACCGCTACTATAAGATCTTCAGAACCAGTTTGGCCATGTGACAGAAATAACATTCACTTCCTGGAAAACTGGTACAAGAAAGTTTGGATGGGACTGACTGGTTCTGGTGAAGAGGAGCCGGATATAACTGAGAGGATTTAGACCCCTATCCGCAGTAGAGGGAACCCGAACTATAGATACAGGGATGTGCACACATAGGGGGACATGTATCAAGGATTTTACCCCTGTTTTCTGTGTATTTTTTTGCGCAAGATTTTGCGCAAGCCCTTTTTTTGCGCATTTTTTTGGCAACGTTTTGGTAGAGCATGTCCTCCAGATGTGGCCTAATCAGGGTACCTTGGAGTGACCTCTATAGTACCCATGGATTTATTAACGGCGTACTTTTCCTTTACACCAAAAATTTTGCCGCAAGAGCTGTTTTTTTTTTTTGCGCAAATATAAGCCATCTTGGACTTAACGTAGCGAGATGCTCTAAATCATGACTATATTTACCCGCAATTTATGAAGCTCATTGCGCTTGATTGATAAATTTAGCGCTTCTGCGCATAATTTAGAATTCGGGAAAAGGGGTAAACTGCTTCTACTATACACAAAATAATGATACATGTCCCCCATAGACTAGAAAAGGGGCTTAAAGGGGTACTCTGGTGGAAAACCTTTTTTTTTTTTTTTTTTTTTTTTAAATCAATTGGTGCCAGAAAGTTAAACAGATTTGTAAATTACTTCTAGTAAAAAAAAATCTTAATCCTTCCAGTACTTATTAGCTGCTGAATACTACAGAGGAAATTCTTTTCTTTTTGGAACACAGTGCTCTCTGCTGACATCACAAGCACAGCGCTCTCTGCTGACATCTCTGTCCAGAGCAGCATATGTTTGCTATGGGGATTTTTTCCTACTCTGGACAGTTCTTAAAATGGACAGAGATGTCAGCAGAGAGCACTGTGTTCCAAAAAGAAAATAATTTACTCTGCAGTATTCAGCAGCTAATAAGTACTGGAAGGATAAAAATGTTTTTAATAGAAGTAATTTACAAATCTGTTTAACTTTCTGGCACCAGTTGATTGAAAAAAAAAAAAATGTTTTCCACCGGAGTACCCCTTTAAGCTTCTGCCCTTTTGATGTCTTCTTCTTAGGTGTTCTTTTTTCCTGGACAGCGCTGCAGCTGATAGCAGTAATATCAAGGTAAAACAACCCGTTTTTTTCAATTATGCCTCTGCTCCCAAAAATCTCTGTACACGTTCCTATATAGACGTTACTAAGAACACTGATTGACAATCAATTTCACATGGAACAGACAACAGGTGGAAATTATAGGCAATTACCAAGACACCCCCAATAAAGGAGTGATTCCGCAGTTGGTGACCACAGACCACTTCTCTGTTCCTATGCTTCCTGGCTGATGTTTTGGTCACTTTTGAATGCTGGCGGTGCTTTCACTCTAGTGGTAGCATCAGATGGAGTCTACAACCCACACAAGTGGCTCAGGTAGTGGAGCTCATCCAGGATGGCACATCAATGCGAGCTGTGGCAAGAAGGTTTGCTGTGTCTGTCAGCATAGTGTCCAGAGCATGGAGGCGCTACCAGGAGACAGGCCAGTACATCAGGAGACGTGGAGGAGGCCGTAGGAGGGCAACAACCCAGCAGCAGGACCGCTACGTCTGCCTTTGTGCAAGGAGCACTGCCAGAGCCCTGCAAAATGACCTCCAGCAGGCTACAAATGTGCATGTGTCCAACTAAAACGGTCAGAAACAGACTCCATGAGGGGGGTATGAGGGCCCGACATCCACAGGTGGGGGTTGTGCTTACAGCCCAACACCATGCAGGATGTTTGGCATTTGCCAGAGAACACCAAGATTTTCAAATTTGCCACTGGCGCCCTGTGCTCTTCACAGATGAAAGCAGGTTCACACTGAGCACATGTGACAGACGTGACAGTCTGAAGACGCCGTGGAGAATGTTCTCCTGCCTGCAACATCCTCCAGCATGACTGGTTTGGCGGTGGGTCCGTAATGGTGTGGAGTGGCATTTCTTTGGGGGGCCGCACAGCCCTCCATGTGCTTGCCAGAGGTAGCCTGACTGCCATTAGGTACCGAGATGAGATCCTCAGACCCCTTGTGAGACCATATGCTGGTGCGGTTGGCCCTGGGATCCTCCTAATACAAGACAATGCTAGACCTCATGTGGCTGGAGTGTGTCAGCAGTTCCTACAAGAGGAAGGCATTGATGCTATGGACTGGCCGCCCGTTCCCCTGAATCAGATTGATCACATCTGGGACGTCTCGCTCCATCCACCACAGACTGTCCAGGAGTTGGCGAATGCTTTAGTCCAGGTCTGGGAGGACATCCCTCAGGAGACCATCCCCCACCTCATCAGGAGCATGCCCAGGCGTTGTAGGGAGGTCATACGGGCACGTGGAGGCCACACACACTACTGAGCCTCATTGGGACTTGTATTAAGGACATTACATAAAGTTGGATCAGCCTGTAGTGCGGTTTTCCACTGTGATTTTGAGTGTGACTCCATATCCAGACCTCCAGGGGTTGATACATTTGATTTCCATTGATAATTTTTGGTGATTTTGTTGTCAGCGAATTGAACTATGTAAAGAGGAAAGTATTTCATACGATTAGTTCATTCATTCAGATCTAGGATGTGTTATCTTAGTGTTCCCTTTAGTTTTTTGAGCAGTGTATATATACCATTTATATCACTTGACTGGAATCTAATATTAGGTGAATTCATCACCACAGAGCTTTGCAACTAGTTTTACCTTGGGAGGAAGGAACCATTAAATGGGCGCTGTCAGGATCAAAAACTTTTTCTATGTTGTACCTCTTGGCAGAACATAAAACTTTCTAATATACTTCATAAGAAAAATGTATCTCCTTTTTGTAGAAATCAAAGCAGCCTGCAGTGATTGGATAAGGAGACCTGGCACAGCACAGCAGAGTCTGGGAGGAAGTGAATGCATAGTGAGTGAGGACAGGCTTGCCTCGGACATGCCCCTTCCTGAGCAGTGGATGTCAGAATAAGTGAGCTGCAGAAGAGAGGGATGTGTGAGCCAAATACAGATGCTAGACACAAAAAACACTGAAAGAGCTGTGCCTATTGATTGGATATGTGCTGATAATATTGCTGATGGTGTTGTTCCTTATGTTTTCCCTGTTTAACCTCCCCTGTTTTTCTTTATTCTATATCCCGAGCCTTTCGGCTTCCTTTACTTATTCAATAAAGCTTTGAATTCGAAAAAAAAAAAAACATGTAAAGAATCTGCATGATCTAACACCCCTCCTGCCCTTAAAAAAGTTGTGTATCATACCTTTCCCCTTGCTCACATTGTGTGAGCTCCTGGCAGGAGAAAGTGGGCGTTCCCCAGCAGGCGCGACGTCACTGAAGCCTGTGAGTGCTGTGCCTCTCCATGCCCTGCACGTACTTCCTGAGTTTGGTCTCATGCCAGGCCGGGAGGGGACCAAACTAACTGTTTGACTTACCGTTTTTTCAAACACATTAAAAACATATAAAAGGTTGAGAATTTTAACAGCAAGTAAATAGCAAAGTGTCTTAGAATTACATGAGGAACAATATATTAAAGTTTAGTTTGGTGACTTGTACTCTTTAACCCCTTCATGCCTCATGCCAGTTTTCATTTTTTCGTTTAAAAAAAAGACACATTTTTGGTTTCGCCACGTGTGGAAATGTCCAAGCTATTGAAATATGTTCACCAGTAAGCTATAGAAAAAAAGGTTATAAAATCCAATCAAAAAGCTCCATTAACCCCAAAATGCTACCAAAAATGAGCCATCACACAGTTTTTTTAGATGAAAGAAAAACAAATTTATTATACGATGATTTTAAAAAATCTTTATTTTTTTTATTTATTTTTTTTTAAAGTAAAACTTAAAGGGGTAATAGAGGAAAAAACGTATTTTTTTATATCAACTGGCTCCAGAAAGTTAAACCGATTTGTAAATTACTTCTATTAAAAAAATCTTAATCCTTCCAATAATTATCAGCTGCTGAAGTTGAGTTGTTCTTTTTCTGTCTGGCAACAGTGCTCTCTGCTGACATCTCTGCTTGTCTCGGGAACTGCACAGAGTAAAAGAGGTTTGCTATGGGGATTTGCTTCTACTCTGGACAGTTCCCGAGACACGTGTCATCAGAGAGCACTTAGACAGAAAAGAAAAACTCAACTTCAGCAGCTCATGAGTACTGAAAGGATTAAGATTTTTTTTAATAGAAGTAATTTACAAATCTGTTTAACTTTCTGGAGCCAGTTGATATATATATATATATATATATATATATATATATATATATATAAGTTTTTTCCTGGATAACCCCTTGATACTCCGGTGATGTCACGGCCATGTCCCTTTGTAATGCTATGCCACGCCCCCTCCATTCGTGTCATAGACATGAATTGAGGGGGCATGGCATGATGTCACGAGGAGGCATGGCCGTGACATCACGGCCACAGCAGCAGGAACCCAGTCTTTGCTATGCCACGCCCCCTCCATTCATGTCTATGGGAGGGGGCGTGTCTACCGACACGCCCCCTCCCATAGACATGAATGGAGGGGGCATGGCATGATGTCACGAGGAGGCATGGCCGTGACATCGTGACCACTGCAGCAGGAACCCGGTCTTTGTTTAGAACGCCAGGTGCGGCGGGAGGTCACGGGGGCCCCAGCGGCAGGACCCCCGCGATCAGACATCATATCCCCAATCCTTTGGATAGGGGATAAGATTTCAAGCAGATGTGAAGAGTACCCCTTTAACAAAAAATGATATAAATTGGGTATCGTAGCAGTTTTACTGATCTGTAGAATAAAGATAATGTTATGAGTTTAACGGCAAAAGCCGCAGGTTGCAGGTTCGATTTTTGTCCCATATTTTTTCGCAGTTTTTTTTTATGTTAAAAGGAAGGGTGTCGTGTAAAAGTATAATTGTTCCCCTCAGAAAACAAGGCCCCGTTGCTTTGTCTATTTGGAAAATTAAAGTCACGGCACGGAGAATGTAAGGAGTTACAAACGTGCCAAAAATCACTGATGGGGAAGGAGTTAAAACAGCGTAAATACTTATAAATACAAGGCACGCGTCCAACAACCAATCCACAGGGCGCGCAGTGGAACACGTAGAATATCTGTGATCTTTATGGGGGAGATTCATCAGAACCTGATAAAAGTTTCCCAGTTTCCCATAGCAACCAATCAGATCGCTTCTAACATTTCTCAGAGGCCTTTTCAAAAATGAAAGCAGTGATCCGATTGGTTGCTATGGGCAACACGGTAACTTTTCCTCTGGACAGGTTATGATAAATCTATCCGTACATATGTCAGGATGAGCAGATTTGGGTTAATCTCGGAATTCGGTTGTGTTCATGGTATCGAATCCGCACTCCTTCCAGGCAGCTGAGATTTTAAGATGTCGTTAAATGTGGAATTTGGAGCATTTGTGATCTTTAAATGGCCGTAAACATCGGCAGCGCGGCAATTATTGTAATGCGCGGTGTCCTGATGATAGCTGTGAGCCGGGGGTTTTGTTCTGATGTCAGGAAACCCGTAATTTGGGATGTTGTAGAGAAGGGAAGGAGCAGCTGGGAACACGGGACTGATTAGAGTATTCAAGACGACCAATGGGGGAGGGGAAATCCGCCAGGAAATTTACATGGAATTTTTGTCAGGTTGCAGTTTGCAGACTGTTTCGTGTACAGTGATGTACTGTGTCGGCTCCGATCCCATCAGGCTTCAGCTATGACATTTTATAGTATCAGCAAAATTAACAAGATCCCATGTTGTCCAATGTTCAAGAGAAGACATTTGTTGTGCAGATGAATATTATCTATTGTTCTCTGTTATCTGCCATTTCAATAGCACCCCTCATCATTAGTTAGCTGATGCTATTACCACGGGGGGGGGGGACAAAAAGCATTTGGTAGGCAGCAGTTACCCCACATTAGGTAGGTAGCAGTTTCCCCACATTAGGTAGCAGTTTCATATCATTAGGTTGCATAGTTTCCCCACATTAGGTAGCATAGTTTCCCCACATTAGGTAGCATATATTTCCCACATTAGGTAGCATAGATTCCCCACATTAGGTAGCATAGTTTCCCCACATTAGGTAGCATATTTTCCCCACATTAGGTAGCAGAGTTTCCCCACATTAGGTAGCATAGTTTCCTCACATTAGGTAGCATAATTTCCCCACATTAGGTAGCATAGTTTCCCCACATTAGGTAGCAGTTTCCCCACATCAGGTAGCAGTTTCCCCACATCAGGTAGCAGTTTCCCCACATTAGGTCGCAGGTTCCCCCATTAGGTAGCATAGTCTCCCCCTGACACACACACAGACAGACAGACAGACAAACAGACACACACAGATACAAACACACACAGACACACACATTTACCTGGCCTGCGCTTCTCTCCGGCGGCGGCATGACGAGTGACGTCACTGGCGTCCTTCTGCGCGGGTCTGTGGAGAAAAGTCACTTGAGCGACGCCCCTCCTCAGATCTGCCGGCGCTACAGAAGCTGGGGGGAGGGGGGAATGAGCTGGGGGGGGGTAGTGCTATTGATCGGTCCGCCAATGAAGACTGGGGGGTTTGTAGCGCGGACGCATCTGGGCGTAGCTGAAGGGGGAGGGGGGGCTGAGCGGCATGGTGTCACCCCTTCAGGCTGATGTCATCTGGTGCAGCCCGCACCACCCGCACCCCGGTCGCTACGCAACTGTAAAGGGGTACTCCAGTGGAAAACATTCTTTTTTCAAATCAACTGGTGGCAGAAAATTAAACAGATTTGTAAATTGCTTCTATTAAAAAAAATCTTAACCCTTCCAGTACTTATCAGCTGCTGTATGCTCCACAGAAAGTTGTGTAGTTCTTTCCAGTCTGACCACAGTGCTCTCTGCTGCCACCTCTGTTCATATCAGGAACTGTCCAGAGTAGGAGCAAATCCCAATAGGAAATCTCTCCTGCTCTGGACAGTTCCTGACATGGACAGAGGTGTCAGCAGAGAGCACATCCTCTGAACACAGCAGTTTCAGTGTGTGAAGTTGTCGGGTGTGTCTCCTTTGAGCTCCAGACTTCCACACAGAGAGAAGCAGCGTTTTTCACCTGCCTTCCCAGGGGTGTGGCAGGCCCCTGGGGAGAGCTTTCCTGCATGGAGCCAAGGGAGTCTCGGGCTTCTACCTCTCGTTCCCGGCTGGCGAGAGGGGGGAAGATAGCATCTACAGCCGGTTCCAAGGTCGGGGTGAGGCGTTCCAGCAGGGCCCGCAGAAATGCGGAGCCCGCTCCCCCGTCCAAACCCGAAGGACGCAAGGCTACAGCCAAGAACAGCGGACCTTCTGCTACCCCTGAACCCCAGCAATGGGGGGTACGGGGTCCAAGGGAGTCTCTGGAGATGTATGGGTCACGGATCCAATCCAAGATGGCGGAGTATAAAGAGTTGGGAAGAAAACTTAGGAGCCTGAGGGAAGACCTGAAGTTTTCACGCTACCAGGCTGACAATGCCTCTGCAGGTAAGAGGCAGAAGTTTACTGCTCAGGTGCGGGCTCTTAAGGCAAAGGTGGCTGAGGTGGAGGAGGCCAGAAGGAACATTGCTGAGGATGCAGGGTTCTTTAAGGAAAAACTTACTAACAATGAAAGATTTAAAAACCCGCATGCATGTGCAGACAGCCATGAGGACAGCAGTGAGGAGGAAGATGGAGAGGAGGAAGGTGATGGAGAGTCAGGTGAAGCTGTGGAGAGTGAGGGGGATGCTGCCCCTGGTGCATGTGACCCCCAGCCCCCCCAAGATAGCTACCCAGAGCCCTATCAAGTGGCGTTACCTTCCAGTGATGGGGAGATGGAGGATAGCTGTGAGGAGGACGCAGCTAGTGGGGGTTTGCTGAGAGCTATTGTGCAGCAGGAGTCACCTACCCGCTTTGAGGATTTTGCCTTTGGTGAAGATCTTGGCAAGAATGATGTAGTGAAGAAAAGGAAGAAGCAGAAAGTTCAGGAAACGGTATCTTTTGTTTTTCATTCATTCAAGCAGTCTGGGCCAGCTGTGAAGTTGGTTCAGGCTGCTGGGCCCCCCAAACTGCCAGACCCCGTTCCTGTCATGGACCGGGGCCAGCAAGGGGGGTACAGCATGGCGTCTGAAAAGGCTGTAGGCGCAATAGATGTGAAGCCCACCCATCCTGCCGGTAGGGAGGGGCAGGATGGGCTCATGGTGGGAAGTGGCGAGGCAAGCTATGCCGCCGCGTGCTCGGGGGGCGGTTCCCCGAGTGCTGTGGGCATTACCGGCGCTGCGGGGCACTCCCCTGTGAGGGGGGGGAGTGTCCAGGCGCCGTTGGCAGAGAATGGTGGGTCCAGGTGCTCAGGTGGCGGTCCTCCGAGTACTATATGTTCTGTGGGCGCTGCGGGGCACTCCTCTGTGAGGGAGGGGAGTGTCCGGGCGTCAGAGTCTGCTGCAGAGCCCGTGCGGACGGGCACAGCTGGCACGGTGGGGATTCCCTGCGTGTCAGAGAGTGTGGGCGGAGCTGGGGTGCGCCCGGGGGGGCAGCTCCAGACTCCAGAAGGGACATCGCCCATGGAGGAGGAGCCCTTGGCGTCAACCCCAGCAACAGCTAAGACAGCAAAGAACATTATTAAACCAGCTATACTACAAGTCCCAGCCAGCCCAGAATCTGTTAGGCAGGTAATGAGTGGAGGATGTGAGAATGCTGAGTGTAGTAGTGTTGTGGATGAGAGGAGTGCATGTGGGAGTGTAAGTGGAGTGAATGATGGTGGGACTAGTAGTGGTAAGAGTGGAAAGTCGGGTATAAATGGGAATAAAGATGGGAGTAGTGGTGTGAGTGGCTGTACTGACGGTTCTGGGTCTGGGTCTGGTCTGGCTGCCCCCCCGGTAGTGACTGCTTCTAGGAGCTATGCCAATGTCACTGCCGGGGGTTCAGGGGGGTCCCCATCTCTGTCCGGCTCTGGCAACAGCGCCTCCTGGAGGCTTTACGCAGGGGCGACAGGTCGATCCAGGTAGAGGGAAGGGGTGAGGTCGACCTGTCTTTCTGGATAGAGAGGCACGGTTTAGGGGCTTTCCGAGAGCGGAATGGGGAGGTGGTCTGGTCCCTCCCGACAACCGGGCAGGACAGTAACTGTAGGAATGTGGTCCGTCTCATTTGGAGGGGCGAGGATGCGTGCCCACCTCGCTCTAAAGTGGTTGAGCTCCTCCTTCAGATGGAATTCAGGGCAAGTGACATCTTTGCCCTCATTCACCCCTACGGTTCATCCGAGTTTGATGTCAGTTTCGTACGGCCAGAGGGTCTCGAACTCTTCTGGTCAAACTACGAAGTGGCAAAGAACGAGCCCGGCTGGCGGGATTTTGCCGTCAAGGCGATTTCCCGTCAGAACTCTGTCAAGAAAGTTACCGTTTTGACCCGTAACGAGTCACTTTCTTGTTATGACATTATGACCTGGCTTGGTCGGTATGGGGATGTGACGGATATGCCCAAGAAAAACTTGGATGAGCACGGGATCTGGTCCGGGGCCTGGACGTTTTCCATCAAACTCAAGCGTTCAGGGAGTACAGTTGCCCACATTCCGTCAGCCGCCTTCCTTGGACGCGATAGGATCCAGGTCTTCTACCAGGGGCAACCCAAGGTCTGTCACAGGTGTGGCAGCCCCACCCACTTTAGCGCAGCCTGTACTGTGCAGGTCTGCGCTTTGTGTGGTGGGGTGGGTCATCTGGCCGCATCCTGTAGGCAGATCCGGTGCCACCTGTGTGGTGTCCTCGGGCACCCTTTTAGCCGTTGTCCTAGCGCCTTCGCCCGTGCGGCGGCCGCTCCGGCTGAGGAGAGCTGCGAAGTTGCCTCGGCTGGGGAGGGTACGGGCAGGGATGGGGGCGCAACAGGGCTAGTGAGGAGGAAAAAGGGCCCCGCCAAACTAAGGCGGGAGGAAAATCGTAGAAGGAGTAGGGAGCTGGAGAGTGCCCAGGTGACGGGGGTAGCTTCAGCCCCTGCTCCTGAAGCTGGCCCTGTAACCGCTGAAGCCCTAGAAGAGAACGTGCTGGATGAGGAGATCAGGAGACTTCACAGAGAGAAAGGCAATATAGCCGACCCTTCCGATTCCTCCCACTATGAAAGTGTGGATGAGGAAAGTGGGGTGAGGCCCAAAAAGAAAGATAAGGGCAAAAGGAAAGGGAGAAAGAAGAGGTCAGAGCCCTCTGAAGTTCATTGTACTATGGGCCAGGTCCAAAACGGAAGCCTGACTGCCCCCCCTCTGATTGACCTGTCAAACCGATACCTCGTCCTCGATACCATCTCCTCCCCCTCCTTGGAGGGGGAAGGTGAGGACGGGGTGCCTAGGGAGAAGGAGCCTCTGGGGGGAACTGGGCCCTGTCCTGATGAGGCACCTTCCTCAGAGGGCAGGGCTAGACCGGAGCCGGACAGAGACGGGGACCATATGGATCAATCGGAGTGTAAAAAAAGATCCAAGAGTGGTCCTGCCCTCTCGTCTTCTTCGGGGGATGAGGGGGCAAAAAAGAAGGGAAAGAGAAAGTAAAGGGTGTGGCCGTCTAATTTAATCACCCTGTATGGCGGCACTCACCCCATTGACGCTGGCATCTATTAACTGTGCCAGTATAAAGTCAGATACGGCTAGATTCGCAGCCTTTGATTTTCTCGGCCGTGTTGAAGCCGACATTTTCCTTTTACAGGAGACCAGGTTGTCAGATCTAGCCTCTCTGGTAAAAGCCAGAAGAGAGAGGAGGCGCGCTCCCTCCCACTGGTCTCTTGCGGCTGAGCCGTATAGTGGGGTGGCGGTCCTTTTTACCGCTCCTGTTGAATGCCGACGGGTTATTGAATTAGAAATGGGGAGGTGCCTGATCTTAGATGTCTTCATGAAGGGACAAGAGCTCCGGCTCATTAACATCTACGCCCCGCAAACTAAGCGGGCCGTAAAGATCTCTTTATGACGATTAAGCCCTTTCTTTTTACGAGTCGGCAAGTGATCTTTGGAGGGGACTTCAATAATGTCACGAGGTCCCAAGATAGGAGAGGCTCCAATGGTCCGCTGACTTGCGATAGTGTGGCACTGATTAGCATAGCTAGAGAAGCTCGCCTAGAGGACGCCCACATCCGGAGCCCCTCAGGCCACACGGGTTTCACCTATTATCAAGGTAGTCGCAGGTCTAGGATAGATAGGTTTTATTTAAAGGAGGAAGCTGTCTCTTCCGTAGTGTCCGTGGTTGAGGTGGAGTTCTCCGATCACTGTATGATTTTGTTTTCCCTGAATGTTTCAGAGACCCCCCGGATGGGAAAAGGTTATTGGAAGCTGAATTCGTCCCTCCTGGAGGAAACGGAAGTAAGACAATCCTTTGAGGATTTTCTTCAGAGCCAGGTACCTTTACTGGGCCTATGTAGTAGTAAGTCAGAGTGGTGGGAGATATTCAAGAAGCGGGTTGCGGGGTTCTTCCGCCAGCTCTCGAGCCTCAGGTCCCTGAACAGGTACCGCTTGTATCAGGGTCTGAGGAGGAAACTCGAGCTTCTCGTCTCGACTGGAGGTAACCGAGAGGATATCTCCAGAGTGAAGTCCTTGCTGATGAGGTGTCAGTACGATAGGCACACATCTTTGGTTTTTGAGAGGGTTTTCGGGAAGTACCGCTCGCCCGACCCTTACAGAAACTGTAAGATGTCAGTGAGTAGTAAAGTCATTTCAGGACTGATTGATAGTACAGGATCTCTGAATCGGTCCAGATCAGGGATCTTGGAGGTTGTCAGATCCTTCTACTCGCACCTCTTGGGAAGGAAGGATCTAGATCGAGACAGGATGTCGGTTTTCCTGACTGAAACCATTCCTGAGCCAGGGGTAGACCCCTCTCTTGATGTTTTGGCAGAAGAAATCAGGGAAGAGGAAGTGAGAATGGCGATCGAGGGGCTTGCCCCTAAGAAGTCGCCAGGTCCGGATGGCTTAACATCCGAGTGGTACAGGACCTTTAAGGAGTCTTTAGCTCCCCTCTTGACTGAGGTATTCAATGAGTGTCTCTCCTCGGGCACTCTGCCAAAGTCAATGAGGAGGTCAGCCCTGATTCTTCTGTCAAAGGGTAAAGATCCTAGCCGTATTGAGAATTGGAGACCCATAGCTCTTCTCAATACGGACAGGAAGCTTCTGGCTAAGATATTGTTTAATCGGCTGGTGAAGTTTGCACCCCGGCTCCTTTCGGGGGCTCAGCTGTCCTTAGTGTCAGGGAGGCAGTGGAGCGGAGTAGTGCAGGTCTCTGGAAGGGGTACTTGCTGTCCTTGGATCAGGCCAAAGCATTTGATCGGGTGAACCACGAGTACCTATGGTCCGTCCTCCTGAGATATGGCTTACCAACTACTTTTGTTAATTGGCTTAAGATCTTGTATGCAGGGGCAGAGAGTTTCCCGCTGGTGAACGGGTGGTCTGGCCGCTCTTTTGTGGTGGGTTCCGGAGTCCGTCAGGGTTGTCCTCTTAGCCCGCTTTTATACGTGTACGCAATCGATCCCTTCGTCCGGAGGGTAGATTGTGGGCCGTTGGCGGGAGTCGGGATGAGTCTGGCGGAGCTGGATGTCGCCCAGAGAGTGGTGGCGTACGCTGACGATGTCACTATTTTCGTCTCCTCAAGAGAGGAGGTCGATGTGGTGATGACGGAGGTGGACCGCTACTCGGAGGCATCCGGGTCTAAGATCAACCGGGATAAGTGTGAGAGTCTCTGGCTGGGAGGGGGAGACCCCACGTTTGATCTCCCGGACACCCTTCCAGGGCCACAAGAGTCAGCAAAAGTCTTAGGCATCACATTCGGCCAAGATGATTATCCCACCAAAAACTGGGATGGTAAGCTCCAGGATGCCGCTCAGAAGGTGGACCAGTGGAAGGGTTGGTCTATGACCCTCAGGGAAAGGGTACACCTGATCAAATCATACCTGCTCCCCTTGTTTATCTATCTGGGCAGTGTATGTATCTTGCCAGAGGCTTACTACACTAGGATCTACAGCCTGTTTTTCCAACTGTTATGGGGGAACAGGATGAACCTAGTCAAGAGGGAGGTTACGTACCGCACGAGGAGACTAGGGGGTTTATCTATGGTAAACCCTGTGGTGTTCTTTACGAACACCTTCTTGAAAGCTAACATCGCAAACCTCTGGTCAGAGAGGGCTTCTCCGTGGGTACTCTCCTGCAGGGAATGGTTTCGGCCTTTCTTCCAGGAATGGGAGAGAGGAGGGCGAGTGAAGGACCTCCGTACACCCCATGGATATCTTCCGGCTTACGCTACCCCGACTCTGAAGGCGATACGCCGGTGGGGTCTGGGAGTGTGGGAGATCAGGACCCAGTCAAGGCAGTTCCTTGACAAACGGGTTCTGTTGACCCACTTCCAGAAGCCTCTGGCGCTCAGGGACTGCCCAGGTCGGGATCTGAGGGTGGGGTTGTATCTTTTGAACATGAAAAGGATCCCCCAGAAGTTTTGGGACTTGGCCTGGCGCTGCTTTCAGGGGAAGCTATATGTAAGGGACAACCTGAAGTGTAGGAACTCTGATGACCGGGGATGTCCCCGAGAAGAGTGCGGGGACACGCTGGAAAGCATGGACCACTTCCTGCTTCATTGTCCCTTTAATATAGGGGTTTACAACCGGGTGGGCGCTTCCATCAACTGGAGTCAACTTGCCGGCCTTACCTATCCGGAGTGGGCTTATGGGGCATTCAGGTCCCTGGGTGGCCGAGACCGGGGCACTTTATTCTTAGTTAGTTTAGTGGTTAGGTACTACACGTGGAATGCATGGTGCTTAGTATCGACCCAACAGAAAGTCCTCTCCGAGGTGGAGGCCTGTAGGAACATCACTGGTGACCTCGGGAAGATCAGGTCTTTGGAGTATGGCAGTCTTGGTACCAGTAGGGCTTCTCTCCTATGGAGAGGTTTTTCTTTTGATGTGCCCTAGGTACTAGGCCCTTAAGGTGAAGTACCTTATTTTGGCCAGGGATAGTGTATATATCTTAGGGTGAGTATAGGGTCAGTTTCATGAAGGGATAGTGATAGGGTTAGAGGTTGATAGGGAGAGGAATTTAAATTTTATTTTATCAGGATTGCCATCCTTCTTCCTGGTGGGGGGCTATGCATGTCACCTTAGCCTTTTGTTTTGTTTTCTATGGATGGATTGTAAAGGGCTTGCAGGCAACCAAACTTGGGCCTTGTGGTTTTGGTGTATTGTACTGTTAATATTGCTTTGTTGTAGAGTATGTATACCGTATATACTCGAGTATAAGCCGACCCGAGTATAAGCCGAGACCCCTAATTTCAACCCAAAATCCCAGGAAAAGTTATTGACTCGAGTATAAGCCTAGGGTGGGAAATACATCATCCCCCCCTGTCATCATCCAGACCCCCGTCATTAACATCCTCATCATCATCCCCTTGTCATCATCCCACACATCCCCCCTTCATCATCCCCTTATCATCCCACACATCCCCCCTTCATCATCCCCTTATCATCCCACACATCCCCCCTTCATCATCCCCTTATCATCCCGCACATCCCCCCTTCATCATCCCCTTATCATCCCACACATCCCCCCTTCATCATCCCCTTATCATCCCGCACATCCCCCCTTCATCATCCCCTTATCATCCCACACATCCCCCCTTCATCATCCCCTTATCATCCCACACATCCCCCCTTCATCATCCCCTTGTCATCATTCGCCCTCAGTGGTCTTCAACCTGCGGACCTCCAGAGGTTTCAAAACTACAACTCCCAGCAAGCCCGGGCAGCCATCGGCTGTCCGGGCTTGCTGGGAGTTGTAGTTTTGAAACCTCCGGAGGTCCGCAGGTTGAAGACCACTGCGGCCTTCGACATCATCCAGCCCCCTCTCACCCCCTTTAGTTCTGAGTACTCACCTCCGCTCGGCGCAGGTCCGGTCCTGCAGGGCTGTCCGGTGAGGAGGTGGTCCGGTGGGATAGTGGTTCCGGGCTGCTATCTTTACCGGGGGCGCCTCTTCTCCACGCTTCCGGCCCGAAATAGAGGCGTTGCCTTGACAATGACGCAGAAGTACGTTGGCAATGAACGCACCTCTGCGTCGTTGTCAAGGCAACGTGACTATTCTGAGGCCGGGCCTGAAGCGCTTAGAAGAGGCCTCCCCGGTGAAGATAGCAGCCCGGAACCACTATCCCACCGGACCACCTCCTCACCGGACAGCCCTGCAGGACCGGACCAGCGCCGAGCGGAGGTGAGTAGTCAGAACTAAAGGGGGGTGAGAGGGGGCTGGATGATGTCGAAGGCCGCAGTGGTCTTCAACCTGCGGACCTCCGATGGCTGGCCGGGCTTGCTGGGAGTTGTAGTTTTGAAACCTCTGGAGGTCCGCAGGTTGAAGACCACTGCGGGTGGGGGAGTTCACTCGAGTATAAGCCGAGGGGGGTGTTTTCAGCACGAAAAATCGTGCTGAAAAACTCGGCTTATACTCGAGTATATACGGTATATTGTTTTGTATATATTGTTCTGTTTACATTAGGTGGGTAGGGGTGTATTTTAGGTTGGGTGGGGTTTCTTTTTTTGGGGGGGGGGGGGTGGTGGTGTGTACCCAGGACTGGACTGTTGCAGTGGGTACTATTTTGGGGGTCTGGTATGGGTCAGTTGTGGACAAAAACTGTGACCTATGGACTCTGACCCATGTCCAGAGGGGGTGGTGGGATAGTTTAGTATAGGTTGTTTTTCTGTGTTATAAATGTATTTTTTTTTTTTTTTTGGTATGTATATTCTGTATGGTTTTATGTATAGTGGGAATTTTTTTTGTATTTTTATTAAAATTTTTTTTTTTATTATTATTATTTATATAATGTCATAATTATTTTGAGAGAAAGGCAGTCGGACCAGTTTTCAGTTATTATAGTATAATATTATTTTTGTTAAGGCAGCTAGCCATATTTTTGTTTTTAGGGGGGGGGGGGGGGGAGTGTGGTTATGTTTCCTAGTTTGGATATTTTTAGTTTTTGATCCAAGCGAGGAAAGCTTTATTTATGTTCATTAGGTATGTGTGTGTGTGTGTGTGTGTTGGACTATAGTAGGTAATGATTTATTTATTCATTTATTTTTGGTTTATCTGGGCTGGCCGGTTAGGAAGGTTTAAGTTGTTATTTTGAGACGGATAGTTTGTTTTTATGTTCAGTTTTGTTAATTTTGTTACAGTGAAATGAACTTGTTTTGTGTTTTGTACTTTTATAATAAAAAAGAGTGTCAGCAGAGAGCGCTGTGGTCAGACAGAAAAGAACTATAAAACTTCCTCTGGAGCATACAGCAGCTGATAAGTAATACTTTACAAATCTATTTGTCTGACCACAGTGTTTTCCACTCTAGTACCCCGTTAAGGACACAGCCCAAAAAAATTTTTTGTGCTTTCCTTTTTTTCCTCGCCTTCTAGTAACCATCATTTTATCTTTCCAGCCACAGACTCATATGGAGCTTGTTTTTTGGATGATCAATTGTACTTGTAATGACATCACCCATTTTACCATAAAATGTATGGCGCAACCCAAAAAAATATTATTTGTCGGGGAAAATTGAAAAAAAGACCGGAATTTTGGGGGGCTTAGTTTTTACGCGGTACACTTTACGGTTAATCTGACATGTTAATTTTATTCTGTGGGTCAATACGATTAAAATGATCCCCATGTTTACACACTTTTCTATTATTATACTGCTTTTACAAAAACTTTAGTCACACTTTTTTATCAAAACAGGTATGTTTGAAATATGCGCTATTCTGACCCACTATAACTTTCTTATTTTTCTGTGTACACGGCTGTATGAGGCAAATTTTTGCGCCTTGACCTGTAGTTTTGTATCGTCGTCACTTTTGTATATACTGACTATCCAAAAAGATCCCCCGAAAAGCAGCACAGAGCAGGTGTGGAGACCTCCATCCGCTATCTTCACCCATTGGACCCCCATGTTACCAAAACCCCACAAATGCTTGAAAATGCAAAATTTTCACACAGAAAAATTTTAATATGTCCCCCCGTAGTGAGTATAAGTAAAGGTGATTTTTATCATTACCAGTCATGTGATTTATTATATAAATCGATGATTTCTATTTAAAAATTGGAGGGGAAAAAAGACCAAGTAAAAATCCAACATACATGCGCACATGACGTTCTTTTCTGATGTTTTTTTCCTACCTATAAAAGTCTGTGGAATGAAAAAAAAAACTATTAAAAAAACACAATAAACTTAGAATGCAGCCATTCTGGAAAACATAATTGAACAGTAAAACAAACACAAAAAAATGCCATGTGGGTATTTCCTCATTGACTCCCCAGCAAACATCTGGCCGCAGAGTTCTTCTATTTTTGATTTATTAATATTTTATTTATTTATTTAAGAGCCGAGGAACATGGTCAAATCACCCACGTTCAAAACGTGTTCACACAAAAAGGTGGGTCCATCGCTTAGAGGCCCCGAATAAATCATACCCTTTTCCTCTGGACCAAAAGGCAATGTCCACAACCGGGGTGTAACAATGCTCCTAGCATCCACCTGGGAGCAACCAAAGTATCAACCAACTAGATGACATACTTGCCAAAGCAGGGACCCAGGGTCAGGGACATAGATATTAGGGGGGGGGGGGGGGGCAGAGGTAGCAGTCGTACCGGGGCACTGGTGCCTAAGGGGGCCCCAAATCACATCTGCACCATTAGAGACCAGTATCATAATTGGCACATGGGGCCCTGTTGCAGATTTTGCAGCAGGGCCCAGAAGCTAAAAAGTTACGCCTCTACCTGGGGTTGCCGGGAGGTGCGGAACCATATGGCCACACACACCTCCCCTAGAATGACAGAAAGGACATCCAAAATGCACCGCACCCTGATCAATCCTTGTGAACAAAACAAATACGCAAAGGGGCCGAGTGACAAAACATAAATAGGTAGATTAATGCAGCAAGTTGCTGCCTGTCATCTGGCCGGATCTATAAAAAATTCTCCAACCCTAGCCAGAAAGCCAGGAATCGACAGGTGAGTGCCAAAAGGTGAAAGATTTTAGTGCTTGTGCCAACACTCAGTGGGCTAGTGACCACCCAGTGCGATCAGGCACCTCAGGTTCACCACTTCCCTAGGCACGCAGTACCTTGGCTCCTTGGCTCTAATCCCTCTGGACCCAATAACCAGACCCGGAGGGAGCAAAGCATATTTGGCCAGCCATTGAACTGGTTACTATTCCAGCCCCAAAACACCATGAACACCTGTGTCATGACAGGGGGCAGCAGAGTGCAGGGAGATAGTGAGCCCTAACTGTCCCTTCCTATTTCTCATCCATCCAAAATAACTGATGGACAACCACGAGGACAGACCCTTTACTGCACTAAAGTGCTGGGGCTTAAGAGTCAAACAAAACAAACTGTACATGTCAGGAAACAAGTCAGGAACATAACGGGAATACTACAAAGCTACAAACAGATATACCGGGCAGGATATATCATACCAACAAACAGGATCAATTAACAGCAGATATGAAAATATGAACAAGACTAGATATAAGGATAAGTTTATAGCAGACAAAACCAGGAGGTGCAGGGAATAAACAGGTTAACTGAATGTCAGAACACTAAATGGGTCAGGAAATCAAGAGCACCGGACTCCGAACAAGGAACACACTAAACACCCCACTCCAATCATCGTGGGACATCAATACTAAAGCCAAATAGGCTCCTAGCTAGAAGGCACTCTCCACAGTGTGAACAGGATACTAGCCAAGGAGGAAACAAAAAATCCTAAATGCAAGCAAACACGGGTACAGGCACAAGACTCACTCACTCCTAGATAGACTGATTAGCACAAGGCTCAGGGATTCTATCCTAGGAGATCCACAATCAAACATGGGTCAAAACAGGACTGACAAATGCACAGTGTGAATACGGAATAAGGAAACACAAGGCATATGCAAAACGAACAATACAAGAATACTAAAACCCAACAAAGGTACTAAAACAAAGCAGGCTAAAACCTATATATTAAACAGGACAGACGACCATGGTTAAAACTCAGGATACATGTGCTCAGACAGACATACAAACATGGTCAGAGTAACAGGGGAAATGACCAACCCAGAGCAGCACCTGGAGAGGCCTTATATACCCTCAAAGTGCTGAAGTCTCCCAAACCAGGGAGAATAAACACAGAAACTGTTCAGACATAATCATAACGACTGAACAGGACCCAAAGCAGAAAAACCCCTATAGGACACACAACATACATGTAAGTCGGTGAGCCCTGGTAATTGGTGCACAGTGAGGTGGGTTTACAGTCTATAAAGTCACTGCTGGAGCTGCACTCAATTCATAGATTGCGGGTCCTGGTTGCTCTAAGCAGCCGGGGACCCCCACTAATGGTGGACATCAGCAATCAGGCTTATGTCCTCCATTAACTCTTTGAACATCTGTGGTAGCTTGGGGGTGTAGGGTATAAGGGGTGTAGCTGTGCGGTAACTAAAGGGTGCTTTTTTTTAACCCTTATCACTCGTGACGCCAGGGTGAGGGCTCCTCTGTATATGCTTGTCCTATCGCCACCCGTCCCAAGAGCTATAGGGAGGTATAACAAATGAATGTCCACAACCGGAGGTTTTCATAAAACTGTCGGAACTTTTACTGCAGGTTTTATGCAACATTAAACAGAAACAGTCTTTGTACAATCAGAGTCTATGAGGATCCTGACAGTTGGTTGGGACCTTGTGAGTTTTAAGCTCGGGAGATTTATATGCGATGTTCCGCTGGATTACTATCTGTCATTCACTTTACAAGGAATTATGGTCTAGACATGTGACCACACACGTGACCTAGGAAGGTCCTTCAACATACCCTAATAGAACTAACACTAGTCATGTGACCTAAGGTCCTGCGACACTATATATACAATTAAATATGCAATTAAATATACATATAAACATCACAAAATTGAAGAAGGAAGAGGTGACTAGGGGCTATCCCATCAGGAGGATGCTACTGGAACGAAGTAACTCTGACTTTGGGGACCACCATATAAGGTACCGTATACCATACGGTACCGGGACACCACACATCCTGATCAATACTGATATCTTCATCTATTTTTCTCTTGTCTTTGCCTTCAGACATGTTCCATCCACACAGTTGTCTCTTGTCGCATATTCTGTGAGGTTTCAGGAATTTCTTGAGATTTACAATTTGACACCTATCTCGGACAATTTTGGTGTGAAAAAATAAAAATGGTGTGAAAATGAACTCTCACATATTTTCAAAGCACCACGAGGGACCTTTACAAATGTAAGAAAAAAAAATGCTATCGATGTTGTTATAAGGCTGCATTCAAACCACGATTGCAGCCTACAGTTGCCGGATCCGGCTGGGGGAGGGGAAAACCAGGCACTCCCGTACACCAGGCGGACCGGCGCTGAAATCCATTCACTTTAATGAGCCGACCGGAGTCAAACAGCGCCTCCGGTTGGCTAATTTCTGCACCGTATCCAGTTTTATGACTGGACCTAAAACCGTAGTATAGTATATAACTCTGCCACACACTGTGCCACCTAAATATATAACTCTGCCACACACTGTGCCACCTAAATATATAACTCTGCCACACACTGTGCCACCTAAATATATAACTCTGCCACACACTGTGCCACCTAAATATATAACTCTGCCACACACTGTGCCACCTAAATATATAACTCTGCCACACACTGTGCCACCTAAATATATAAATCCAATAGTAGAGAAGAAATAGTCTGCACTCACCATAGGCTTCCTTTTAAAATCGGACTTTATTCAGCCGGCAGGCAGTGTCCATACTGGAACAACAGCACCGCTTTTCGTCTATGACGCTGGGAACCGGAAGAAGCGTCATAGACGAAAAGCGGTGCTGTTATTCCAGTATTCCTAGCCGCTAGCTGCTCCCCCTCCCTGTGCACTCGGGTGTGGATTTTTCTATATATGGACACTGCCTGCCGGCTGAATAAAGTCCGATTTTAAAAGGAAGCCTATGGTGAGTGCAGACTATTTCTTTTCTACTATTGGATTTGTGGAATTGACTCTACTCCTTTTTGTCTGGCACCCCATAGAACCTTATTCACACCGAGTCTTCTTTACATGGTCTATGCATGCAGCTGATATAATTAAGGTGTTGTAGTGCCCATCCCATCTACGTCTTACTACCACCTAAATATATAACTCTACCACACACTGTGCCACCTAAATATATAACTCTGCCACACACTGTGCCACCTAAATATAAAACTCTGCTACACACTGTGCCACATAAATATATAACTCTGCCACACACTGTGCCACCTAAATATATAACTCTGCCACACACTGTGCCACCTAAATATATAACTCTACCACACACTGTGCCACCTAAATATAAAACTCTGCCACACACTGTGCCACATAAATATATAACTCTGTCACACACCTTGCCACCTAAATTTATAACTTTGCCACACACTGTGCCCCCTAAATGTATAACTCTGCCATGCACTGTGCCACCTAAATATATAACTCTGCCACACACTGTGCCCCCTAAATATAACTCTGCCACACACTGTGCCCCCTACATACAACTCTGCCAAACGCTGTACCCTGTGAATACAATACTATAGCCCCTGAAGTTATACTTATCCCCCCTCCCAAGAAATTCTTTACCATACCCCTAAAATTGAAAAAACACTATTCCTGAAATCCATTAAATAGTGCCTCACAAATGAATTCATTGTACACTGTTCAGCATATTTGGAAATACTGTGCCCATATATAAAATATATTCTTTGACCAATATATGAAATATATACTATGCATCCATAAATGAATTATATACTGTGCCCTAAAAATTAATTATATACATAAATGAAGTGATTAGATTCTGTGCCCCCACTGTACATACTTACAGTCCCTTGTCTTCTCCTGCACTGTCCTTACTAGGTGCTGATCTGGCCCCAGCTAGCAAGGTGTGGTACGCAGACATGGATGCAGGCAGGGTTATTACATATTTATGTGTGGTAGCCCTTGGGGGTGTATGGTAGTGGTGGTATGGTATCGGTATATGAGGGGTTAATGTTAACCCTATAGTTCGTGACGCCAGGCTGAGGGCTGTTATGCTGAGGTAATGCTCCGGCCTATCGCCGCCCTTCCCAGTAACGATATGTGCATGAAATGACTGAAGGTCCACAAGGAGATTGAACTTGAACTTGAACAACTTTACTTGAACAACTTTACTTTGCTTGCGATACATCCAAGGCACAGTAACAGTCTCGTACAAACAGTCCTTATATTGCTCAGTGACTGACAGTTGTTGCGGATCTTGAGCTATTTAGAAAGTCTCTGAATTTAGGGTAGATATTTGCAGATCCGTCCGGATTTAAGGGTTATATTAGGTCCGGTGATGCTGCAGAGTGTCTGGGGATTGATACACTCTATATTCTGAATTACTGCGATAGCTGCTGCGCAGGTCCTTCTCGTTTGACAGCCCAGGAACAAGAGAGAGAGAGAGAAGATGGCCGCCGCTCCCTTATATGGGCAGGGGGTGGGGTGAATCCGATTGGTCCGAACATCTGTCACTCACCATTACAGAGAGTAATGGGATTGCTTATGTCACAGGGCCTCCAAAGGTCCTTAAGCAGAATACCATAGAGTTTACCTAGTCACGTGACCTGCAGATCCTGCAATGCTATGGAACTGGTAATAAACCATTTATCTACATATATATTACTATATTTACATTATCTTACATAAATTACTAGGCTATTAGTTGGAATAGAGGTGACAAGGGGTAAGCAACACAACAGGGATCCCTACGTCCTAGGGACTCTGGCTATGAGGACCCACACATACATAGGATGCGGTAACGGGACACCACACATGCTACATAGGTCCTGGAGGGCGTGCTGTGTGGTGGGGCCGGGAGTCTATGGCCCCTGTACATCTCCAGCCACAGATAATTAGTCTATAGGAGCATCCTAAGGATGCACTCACCATGGAACACAGGCAGCAAACCACTCAGGGCCGGCCCTACCATGGGACCCGGTGGGACCATTGGTCCCAGGTGGCACTTTTCAGGGGCGGCACTTTGCTGCTCCTTTTTTTTGTACCTAATAGGTTCATGGTAGGGCCGGCCCTGCAGCTGTGCCGCCACTGCTCACTGTTCTAAAGCCCGAGCTGCTTAATAGCGCCCGAGCCACTTTAGACATTGAGTCTGTGGCCGGCCGGCCCGGGTCTGACAAGGGACGTAGCAAAAGTGACGTAACTCCACAAACAGGCCGCCAGCGGAGAGGAGTGAGTGTGTGTGTGTGTGTGTGTGTGCATGTCGAACTATGCTACCTATTGTGGAGAAGCTATGCTACCTAATGGGGGGAAACTATGCTACCTAATGTGGAGAAGCTATGCTACCTAATGGGGGAAACTATGCTACCTAATGTGGGGAAACTATTCTACCTACTGTGGGGAAACTATGCTACCTATTGTGGAGAAGCTATGCTACCTAATGGGGGGAAACTATGCTACCTAATGTGGGGAAACTATTCTACCTACTGTGGGGAAACTATGCTACCTAATGTGGGGAAACAATGCTACCTATTGTGGGGAAACTATGCTACCTAATGTGGGGAAACTATGCTACCTAATGTGGGGAAACTATTCTACCTACTGTGGGGAAACTATGCTGCCTATCTAATGTGGGGGAACTATGCTGCCTAACTAATGTGGGGGAACTGCTGCCTACCTAATGCTGCAGATTAATGTGAGTTGTAGTGCAATTTTATGGCATAGTACTTTTTTAGTACTTTTTTTTATTTTTTTATTTTGGGTCCAGGCAGCACAATGTCTTATGCCGGTCCTGGAACCACTATTGGGATTTCTCTTTTCCCCGGTTGGCTGAATAACAACAAATTCCTGTGAGCTGGGGAGAACTGTCTGAATCCCTACTTCTACTGCTTTCCTGCAAAGAATACTTTAAAGGGGTACTTCGGCGGGAAACAACTTTTTTCAAATCAACTGGTGCCAAAATGTTAAACAGATTTGTAAATTATTTCTACATAAAAATCTTAATCCTTCCAGTACTTATCAGCTGCTGTATGCTCCACAGGAAGTTGAGTTGTTCTTTCCAGTCTGACCACAGTGCTCTCTGCCGACATCTCTTTCCGTGTCAGGAACTGTCCAGAGCAGGAGAGGTTTGCTTTGGGGATTTGCTCCTGCTCTGGACAGTTCCTGACACAGACAGAGATGTTAGCAGAGAGCACTGTGGTCAGACTGAAAAGAACTGCACAACTTCCTCTGGAGCATATACAGCAGCTGATAAGTACTGGAAGGATTAAGACATTTATATAGAAGTAATTTACAAATCTGTATAACTTTCTGGCAGCAGTTGATCTGATTTTTTTTTCCCACCGGAGTACCCCATTAAAGGGGTACTCTGGTGAAAACCTTTTTTCTTTTAAATCAACTGGTGGCAGAAAGTTAAACATATTTGTAAATTACTTCTATTAAAAAATCTTAATCCTTCCTGTACTTATTACCTGCTGAATGCTACAGAGGAAATTCCTTTCTTTTTGGAACACTGATGACATCACGAGCACAGTGCTCTCTGCTGACATCTCTGTCCATTTTAGCAACCATGCAGAGCAGATGTATGCTAAGGGCAGCATGGTGGCTCAGTGGTTAGCACTGCTGCCTTGCAGTGCTGGGGACTTGGGTTCAAATCCCACTAAGGACAACAATAAATAAAGTGTTATTATTATTATAATAATGTCAGCAGAGAGAACTGTGCTTGTGATGTCATCAGAGAGCATTCCAAAAAGAAAATAATTTCCTCTGTAGTATTCAGCAGCTAATAAGTACAGAAAGGATTAAGATTTTTTAATAGAAGTCATTTACAAATATGTTTAACTTTCTGCCACCAGTTGATTTAAAAGAAAAAAGGTTTTCCCCGGAGTACCCCTTTAACACTAGCTGCGGGAAACCTGCTGTGAGTTACGCTGCCATTGATTTGAATGGGTCCACAGACAGTCGGCAATAGTGTCAGATTTGCGGACTGTCCGTGGACCCATTTAAATCAATGGTAGCGTAACAAGCAGCGGGTTAAAGAGTTAAACTTTCTGACTTTTTTTTTCTAGAAATAAAACATAAGGTGAGTGAAGCACCCAGAGACAGAAAAGGAGAGGCAGTGTATCCCCAACCTGTTCTCAGAGCAGAAGAAAGCAAACATCCCACCACCAGTCCTGACTAGGTCGCCACCTGGCTGGTATTTTAATGGCACAGTCGGTATTTTGGCCACTCTGACGGTATTTTTATATTGCAATGCAATGAACGGTATTCATCCAATCAATCCTCCAACTCCCAGAATGTTGCACTATAACCTTTATCAATGTTTCCCAAACATAGCACCTCCAGCTGTTGCAAAACTACAACTCCCAGCATGCCCGGACAGCCAACGGCTGTCCGGGCATGCTGGGAGTTGTAGTTTCGCAACAGCTGGAGGCACTCCTGGTTGGGAAACATTGACCTATACTATATACTACTATATGGTCCAACATGCTTGGAGTTTTACTTTGGCAACAGCTGGAGGCACCCCTGGTTGGGAAACACTAACCTATACTATATACT
The DNA here is from genome assembly GCF_029499605.1 of Hyla sarda. NCBI lineage: Eukaryota > Metazoa > Chordata > Amphibia > Anura > Hylidae > Hyla > Hyla sarda. The sequence continues at coordinate 15,837,254 of NC_079200.1, read as the reverse complement.
ACTATATGGTCCAACATGCTTGGAGTTTTACTTTGGCAACAGCTGGAGGCCCCCCTGGTTGGGAAACACTGACCTATACTTTATACAACTATATAGTCCAACATGCTGGGAGTTGTAGTTTTGTAACAGCTGGAGGCACCCCTGGTTGGGAAACACTGACCTATACTATATACTACTACATATCCCAACATGCTGGGAGTTTTACTTTGGCAACAGCTGGAGACTCCCCTGGTTGGGAAACACTGATATATAAAGTAAAATAAATAAAAAATCACCCCAAATTCTTAAAAAAAAAAAAATTTGTTTGATTTAGAACAGTGGTCTTCAAACTGTGGCCCTCCAGATGTTACAAAACTACAATTCCCAGCAGGCCCGGACAGCCTGGCTGTCCAGGCATGCTGGGAGTTGTAGTTTTGCAACATCTGGAGGGCCACAGATTGAAGACCGCTGATTTAGACAATAGGTCATATTCTCATGAGGTGGAAGTAATGTTAAAGATGAAATATAAATGGTATCTAAGCTGTTTTCGGTAACTCTGGCAGGGGGGGGGGGGTCTTCTCTCTGCCGCCTGGGCTAAGCCGAGTATTGTGCTCTGTGATGAGAAGTGACAGGTTTAGAGGGAAATAATGGTTTTAGATTGAAGCCGCCGCTCTTATCTATGTAATCTGATTAGGTGACACGCACCGGTGCCGGCTCAATAACCTCTGTAGCCTCAAGGTGAGACAGGAGGACACCGGCCGCCACATCGGGTGTCAGGCCTGGACGGACCCCGGATAACACTTTACAGCGGAGAAATTCACATATTAGACATATTCACGGTTATTTTCACTTTGCACAAATATGCATGCGGATAACTATCTACCCATCTATGTATATTATCTATCTAATATCTATCTCATATCTATCTATCAATCTATTTATCTATCTATCTCATATCTATCTATCTCATATCTATCTGTCTGTCTCATATCTAACTCATATCTATTTATCTCATATCTATCTATCTCAGTGGCGTTGCTAGGGTTGGTGTCACCCGGTGCGGTAGAAAATGGTGTCACCCCCATACCTACCCCCTCCCCCCAGTAAGTTTTTAGCCTGTTGTGACAGACACCACTGTTGTAGCGCATTGTGAGAAATTCCAGTATAATAATCAGATATACCAGTTGCCACAGAATAGGAAAGTGTTAAGGAAGTTTTCACCATTTAAATATACAGCTCCCAGAATTACTTAAAGGGGTACTCCACTGGAAAACATTTACTTTTATATCAATTGGTGCCAGAAAGTTAAACAGATTTTTAAATTACTTCTATTTAAAATATTAATCCTTACAGTACTTATCAGCTGCTGTATGCTCCACAGGAAGTTGTGTAGTTCTTTCCAGTCTGACCACAGTGCTATTTGCTGACACCTCTGTCCATGTCAGGAACTGTCCAGAGCAGGATAGGTTTGCTATGGGGATTTGCTCCTACTATGGACAGTTCTTGACATGGACAGAGGTGTCAGCACAGAGCACTGTGGTCAGACAGAAAATAAATTAAAAAAGAAAAGAACTTCCTGTGAATCACTTATACAGCAGCTAATAAGTACTGGAAGGATTAAGATTTTTAAATAGAAGTAATTTACAAATCTGTTTAACTTTGTAGCACCAATTGATAAAAAAAAAATGTTTTCCAGTAGAGTACCCCTTTGAGCAGTGGTAAGGTTATGCTGGGAGTTGTAGTTTCACTCACCATAACTGTAGAACTTACAAGTGACTACAGCTCTGATAGGACATAGAGAGGAGAATGTACAATGATATCAGTGACTACAGGTGACGTCTTCTCTATAGTGAGGAGAATGTACAATGATATCAGTGACTACAGGTGACGTCTTCTCTATAGTGAGGAGAATACACAATGATATCAGTGACTACAGGTGACGTCTTCTCTATAGTGAGGAGAATACACAATGATATCAGTGACTACAGGTGACGTCTTCTCTATAGTGAGGAGAATACACAATGATATCAGTGACTACAGGTGACGTCTTCTCTATAGTGAGGAGAATGTACAATGATATCAATGATTACAGGTGACGTCTTCTCTATAGTAAGGAGAATACACAATGATATCAGTGATTACAGGTGACGTCTTCTCTATAGTGAGGACAATACACAATGATATCAGTGACTACAGGTGACGTCTTCTCTATAGTGAGGAGAATACACAATGATATCAGTGACTACAGGTGACGTCTTCTCTATAGTCAGGAGAATACACAATGATATCAGTGACTACAGGTGACATCTTCTCTATAGTGAGGAGAATACACAATGATATCATTGACTACAGGTGACGTCTTCTCTATAGTGAGAAGAATACACAATGATATCAGTGACTACAGGTGATGTCTTCTCTATAGTGAGGAGAATACACAATGATATCAGTGACTACAGGTGACGTCTTCTCTATAGTGAGGAGAATACACAATGATATCAGTGACTACAGGTGACGTCTTCTCTATAGTCTTCCCTTATCTAATTCAGATGGTACATACCGCCAGGACTTGTTCCAGCTAAAACTTCTGTCTGCAGAATGTGACGCCCAGACGTCTCCTCTCTATGTCAGCGCATTCTCATCCTCTATATGAAAACAGTTATTATTATAAACCTGCCAGACACAGTATCCTCTAAATATAATACTACTATACACTATACTCTTTGATTATAAATCTTCCATACACCATACCCACTGAATATAATACTACCACACACTGTACATTCTGAATATAATACCAACATATACTGTACACTCTGAATATAAATCTGCCACATACTGTAACCCTGAATATAATACCGCCACACACTGTACCCTCTGAATATAATACTACCACCCACTGCGCCCTCTGAATATAATACTACCACCCACTGCGCCCTCTGAATATAATACTACCACCCACTGCGCCCTCTGAATATAATACTACCACACACTGTGCCCTCTGAATATAAATCTGCCACATACTGCACCCCTGAATATAAATCTGCCACATACTGTACCCCTGAATATAATACCGCCACACGCTGTACCCACTGAATATAATACTACCACATATTGTACCCTCTGAATATAATACTACCACCCACTGCGCCCTCTGAATATAATACTACCACAAACTGCGCCCCCTGAATATAAATCTGCCACATAGTGTACCCTCTGAATATAAATCTGCCACATACTGTACCCCTGAATATAATACTACCACCCACTGCACCCTCTGAATATAATACTTAGAGATGAGCGAACTACAGTAAATTCGATTCGTCACGAACTTCTCGGCTCGGCAGTTGATGACTTTTCCTGCATAAATTAGTTCAGCTTTCAGGTGCTCCCGTGGGCTGGAAAAGGTGGATACAGTCCTAGGAGAACTAATTTACGCAGGATAAGTCATCAACTGCCGAGCCGAGAAGTTCGAGACAAATCGAATTTACTGTAAGTTCGCTCATCTCTAATAATACTACCACAAACTGCGCCCTCTAAATATAATACTACCACAAACTGCGCCCTCTGAATATAATACTACCACAAACTGCGCCCTATGAATAACATTGCCATACAGTGCACCCTCTGAATATAATACCACAACCGCAGTAACACCCCTCAACATCCGTTAGCTGATGCTATTACCACGGGAGGGGGGTATTGGTGGTGTTGCTAGTGGATGATGGGGGTGCTACTACTGGGGGGTGTTGCTGGAGGATGATGAGGGTGCTACTGGCCATCCCCCCTGGCAGTAACACCCCCATCATCCATCGGCAGGATCATCCTCCTGGCAGGAGCACCGCCATCATCCACCACCAGGATCTGCTGATGGAGGTGCTGCTGCTGGGGGGTGGGTGTTGCTGGTGGATGATGAGGGTGCTACTGCCAGGGGGGAGCATTAGGTAGGCAGCAGTTCCCCCACATTAGGTAGGTAGCAGTTTCCCCACATTAGGTAGCATCTTTTCCCCACATTAGGCAGCATAGATTCCCCACATGTGGTACCAGTTTCCCCACATTAGGTAGGTACCAGTTACCCCACATTAGGTAGCAATTTCCCCACATTAGGTAGCACAGATTCCCCACATTAGGTAGCATAGATTCCCCACATTAGGTAGCATAGATTCCCCACATTTGGTAGCACAGATTACCCACATAAGGTAGCACAGATTACCCACATAAGGTAGCATAGACTCCCCACATTAGGTAGCACAGATTTCCCACATTAGATAGCATAGACTCCCCACATTAGGTAGCATAGACTCCGCACACTTGGTAGTAGTTTCCCCACATTAGGCCGCAGGTTCCCCACAATGGGTCAAAGTCTCCCCACATTAGATCGCTGGTTCAACCCCACCACCCCCCCCCCCCACACACACACACACACAAAAACCACATACAACACAGAGAGACACACACACACAAACACACACACAGTCAGATAGACACACACTCACAGACAGACACACAGAGTCACACACACAGAGTCACACACACACAGTCACATACACACACAGTCACACACACACAGAGTCACACACACACACACACACACAGAGTCACACACACACAGAGTCACACACACACACAGAGTCACATACATGCACACACAGTCACACACACACAGAGTCACATACATGCACACACAGTCACACACACACAGAGTCACATACATGCACACACAGTCACACACACACAGAGTCACATACACACACAGACAGAGAGACAGACACACACACTCACCCATCCAGCAGCGCTCCTTCTCACCTGGCGCCCTGCGAGTGACGTCACTGACGTCCTCCTGCGCGGCCATGCAGTGTGACGTCAGGCCGGCGCAGACGTGGGAGCGGAGGCCGGGCACAGTGCTTGTAACGGCGAGGGGATGTAATGACGGACGGGCGCACAGCAGGTGAAAGAGGGGGGGTTGCTGACGGACGGAAGGGCGCACCGCACACACAGCGCGGGGGGGGGGGGGGTGCTGACGGATGGGTGGCCGGTCAAGCACAGATGGGGGGTGTCTGTGTAGCGGGGGGGGGGGTGCTGCGGAGCATCTTGGTGTCACCCCATTAGGTTGGTGTCACCCGGTGCGGGCCGCACCCCCCGCACCCGGGTCGCAACGCCACTGATCTATCTATCTATCTATCTCACATCTATCTATATCTATCTATCTATCTCATATCTATCTGTCTGTCTCATATCTATCTATCTATCTCATGTCTATCTCATATCTATCTATCTCACATCTATCTATCTATCTCATATCTATCTATCCATCCATCTCATATCTATCTATCTCATATCTATCCATCTCATATCTATCTATCTCATATCTATCCATCTATCTATCTATCTCATATCTATCTATCTCATATCTATCTATCTCATATCTATCTATCTCATATCTATCTATCTCATATCTATCTATCTCATATCTATCTATCTCATATCTATCTATCTCATATCTATCTATCTATCTATCTCATATCTATCTATCTCATATCTATCTATCTATCTATCTCATATCTATCTCATATCTATCTATCTATCTATCTCATATCTATCTATCTATCTATCTCATATCTATCTATCTCATATCTATCTATCTCATATCTATCTATCTCATATCTATCTATCTCATATCTATCTATCTCATATCTATCTATCTCATATCTATCTATCTCATATCTATCTATCTCATATCTATCTATCTATCTATCTCATATCTATCTATCTCATATCTATCTATCTATCTATCTCATATCTATCTCATATCTATCTATCTATCTATCTCATATCTATCTATCTATCTATCTCATATCTATCTATCTCATATCTATCTATCTCATATCTATCTCATATCTATCTATCTCATATCTATCTATGTATCTCATATCTATCTCATATCTATCTATCTATCTATCTATCTATCTATCTCATCATATCTATCTATCTCCTAGTTCTTGGTCTATACAGAAGTGATAATTGGTCTATGACATTTTTCATTTTGAATATTGTCGTCATATTCGCGAATATCGTCGCTATCTATCTACCTATCTAATGTTAGTGACGATATTCGCTTTCCGGTCTAATACAGTAAATAGTATAGGGGTCTTCTTTATACCACAAGCTGGAAGCAGAGAGGAGATCACTGTGATTTGTTCTGTGGGGAATTTTTTTTTAGAATATTCGCAATTAGGAATATATAGTGCTATATTCGCAATATTCATGAATATGCAAAATTCACGATAAATATTCGAATTGCGAATATTCACGCTCAACACTATTGGTCATCCTACCCCGTGGCCACCACACAGTGATGTAACAGTACAAGGATATTACCCACCATGGCACAGGATTAAAGGGGTACTCCACTGCTCAGCGTTTGGAACAAACTGTTCCGAACGCTGGAGCCAGCGCCGAGAGCTCGTGGTGTCATAGCCCCGCCCCCTCATGATGTCACGTCCCCTCAATGCAAGTCTATGGAAGGGGGCGTGACGGCTGACATGCCCCCTCCAATAGACTTGCATTGAGAGGGCAGGGTGTGACATCATGAGGGGCGGGGCTCAGTATTTGTTCCAAACGCTGAGCAGCGGAGTACCCCTTTAACACATGTAAAAAGGTCCTATGACTCAGGTCTTTGTGTACAGTACGGCAAGAATAAAAACATGCAATGATGTCACAATAATAAATGACACTATAGGGATAATGCGCAGGTGACCCTGGATCCCCACGGACAAACATAAAATGGGGCGACCTCCAAGCTTCCATTGCCCATAAACATCACTGAATCTTAGTTGTTGGGCCCCATAAAAGCTGCTATGTCTGGTACTATGTCTGGTACTATGTCTGGTACTATGTCTGGTACTATGTCTGGTACTATGTCTGGTCCTATGTCTGGTACTATGTCTGGTCCTATGTCTGGTACTATGTCTGGTACTATGTCTGGCACTATGTCTGGTACTATGTCTGGTACTATGTCTGGTACTATGTCTGGCACTATGTCTGGTCCTATGTCTGGTCCTATGTCTGGTCCTATGTCTGGTACTATGTCTGGTACTATGTCTGGTACTATGTCTGGTACTATGTCTGGTACTATGTCTGGCACTATGTCTGGTCCTATGTCTGGTACTATGTCTGGCACTATGTCTGGTACTATGTCTGGCACTATGTCTGGTACTATGTCTGGTACTATGTCTGGTCCTATGTCTGGTCCTATGTCTGGCACTATGTCTGGTACTATGTCTGGCACTATGTCTGGTACTATGTCTGGTACTATGTCTGGTACTATGTCTGGTACTATGTCTGGCACTATGTCTGGTACTATGTCTGGTCCTATGTCTGGTACTATGTCTGGTACTATGTCTGGTCCTATGTCTGGTCCTATGTCTGGTCCTATGTCTGGTACTATGTCTGGCACTATGTCTGGTACTATGTCTGGTACTATGTCTGGCACTATGTCTGGCACTATGTCTGGTACTATGTCTGGTCCTATGTCTGATACTATGTCTGGTACTATGTCTGGTCCTATGTCTGGTACTATGTCTGGTACTATGTCTGGTACTATGTCTGGCACTATGTCTGGTCCTATGTCTGGCACTATGTCTGGCACTATGTCTGGTCCTATGTCTGGTACTATGTCTGGCACTATGTCTGGCCCTATGTCTGGTCCTATGTCTGGTCCTATGTCTGGTCCTATGTCTGGTCCTATGTCTGGTCCTATGTCTGGTCCTATGTCTGGTCCTATGTCTGGTCCTATGTCTGGTACTATGTCTGGCACTATGTCTGGTACTATGTCTGGCACTATGTCTGGTACTATGTCTGGCACTATGTCTGGTCCTATGTCTGGTCCTATGTCTGGTCCTATGTCTGGTCCTATGTCTGGTACTATGTCTGGCACTATGTCTGGTCCTATGTCTGGTCCTATGTCTGGCACTATGTCTGGTCCTATGTCTGGTACTATGTCTGGCACTATGTCTGGTACTATGTCTGGCACTATGTCTGGTCCTATGTCTGGTCCTATGTCTGGTACTATGTCTGGTACTATGTCTGGTCCTATGTCTGGTCCTATGTCTGGTCCTATGTCTGGTACTATGTCTGGCACTATGTCTGGTACTATGTCTGGTCCTATGACTGGTACTATGTCTGGCACTATGTCTGGTCCTATGTCTGGTCCTATGTCTGGTCCTATGTCTGGTCCTATGTCTGGTACTATGTCTGGTCCTATGTCTGGTCCTATGTCTGGCACTATGTCTGGCACTATGTCTGGTACTATGTCTGGTACTATGTCTGGTACTATGTCTGGTACTATGTCTGGCACTATGTCTGGTACTATGTCTGGTACTATGTCTGGTACTATGTCTGGTCCTATGTCTGGTCCTATGTCTGGTACTATGTCTGGTACTATGTATGGTCCTATGTCTGGCACTATGTCTGGTCCTATGTCTGGTCCTATGTCTGGTCCTATGTCTGGTCCTATGTCTGGTACTATGTCTGGTCCTATGTCTGGTCCTATGTCTGGTACTATGTCTGGCACTATGTCTGGTACTATGTCTGGTACTATGTCTGGTCCTATGTCTGGTCCTATGTCTGGTACTATGTCTGGTACTATGTATGGTCCTATGTCTGGCACTATGTCTGGCACTATGTCTGGTACTATGTCTGGTCCTATGTCTGGCACTATGTCTGGTCCTATGTCTGGCACTATGTCTGGTACTATGTCTGGTACTATGTCTGGTCCTATGTCTGGTCCTATGTCTGGTACTATGTCTGGAACTATGTCTGGTACTATGTCTGGTACTATGTCTGGTACTATGTCTGGCACTATGTCTGGTCCTATGTCTGGTCCTATGTCTGGTCCTATGTCTGGTCCTATGTCTGGTCCTATGTCTGGTCCTATGTCTGGTCCTATGTCTGGCACTATGTCTGGTACTATGTCTGGTACTATGTCTGGTTCTATGTCTGGCACTATGTCTGGCACTATGTCTGGTACTTTGTCTGCTACTATGTCTGCTACTATGTCTGGTACTATGTCTGGTACTATGTCTGTTCCTATGTCTGGTACTATGTCTGGTCCTATGTCTGGTACTATGTCTGGTACTATGTCTGGTACTATGTCTGGTCCTATGTCTGGTCCTATGTCTGGTCCTATGTCTGGCACTATGTCTGGTCCTATGTCTGGTACTATGTCTGGTACTATGTCTGGCACTATGTCTGGTCCTATGTCTGGTACTATGTCTGGTACTATGTCTGGAACTATGTCTGGTCCTATGTCTGGTCCTATGTCTGGTACTATGTCTGGCCCTATGTCTGGCACTATGTCTGGTACTATGTCTGGCACTATGTCTGGTCCTATGTCTGGTACTATGTCTGGTACTATGTCTGGCACTATGTCTGGTACTATGTCTGGCACTATGTCTGGTCCTATGTCTGGTCCTATGTCTGGTACTATGTCTGGTCCTATGTCTGGTCCTATGTCTGGTACTATGTCTGGTACTATGTCTGGTCCTATGTCTGGTCCTATGTCTGGTACTATGTCTGGTACTATGTCTGGCACTATGTCTGGTCCTATGTCTGGTACTATGTCTGGAACTATGTCTGGTACTATGTCTGGTACTATGTCTGGTACTATGTCTGGCACTATGTCTGGTCCTATGTCTGGTCCTATGTCTGGTCCTATGTCTGGTCCTATGTCTGGTCCTATGTCTGGTCCTATGTCTGGTCCTATGTCTGGCACTATGTCTGGTACTATGTCTGGTACTATGTCTGGTTCTATGTCTGGCACTATGTCTGGCACTATGTCTGGTACTTTGTCTGCTACTATGTCTGCTACTATGTCTGGTACTATGTCTGGTACTATGTCTGTTCCTATGTCTGGTACTATGTCTGGTCCTATGTCTGGTACTATGTCTGGTACTATGTCTGGTACTATGTCTGGTCCTATGTCTGGTCCTATGTCTGGTCCTATGTCTGGCACTATGTCTGGTCCTATGTCTGGTACTATGTCTGGTACTATGTCTGGCACTATGTCTGGTCCTATGTCTGGTACTATGTCTGGTACTATGTCTGGAACTATGTCTGGTCCTATGTCTGGTCCTATGTCTGGTACTATGTCTGGCCCTATGTCTGGCACTATGTCTGGTACTATGTCTGGCACTATGTCTGGTCCTATGTCTGGTACTATGTCTGGTACTATGTCTGGCACTATGTCTGGTACTATGTCTGGCACTATGTCTGGTCCTATGTCTGGTCCTATGTCTGGTACTATGTCTGGTCCTATGTCTGGTCCTATGTCTGGTACTATGTCTGGTACTATGTCTGGTCCTATGTCTGGTCCTATGTCTGGTCCTATGTCTGGCACTATGTCTGGTCCTATGTCTGGTACTATGTCTGGTACTATGTCTGGCACTATGTCTGGTCCTATGTCTGGTACTATGTCTGGTACTATGTCTGGTCCTATGTCTGGTCCTATGTCTGGTCCTATGTCTGGTACTATGTCTGGCCCTATGTCTGGCACTATGTCTGGTACTATGTCTGGCACTATGTCTGGTCCTATGTCTGGTACTATGTCTGGTACTATGTCTGGCACTATGTCTGGTACTATGTCTGGCACTATGTCTGGTCCTATGTCTGGTCCTATGTCTGGTACTATGTCTGGTACTATGTCTGGCACTATGTCTGATACTATGTCTGGCACTATGTCTGGTACTATGTCTGGTCCTATGTCTGGTCCTATGTCTGGTACTATGTCTGGCACTATGTCTGGTACTATGTCTGGTCCTATGTCTGGTACTATTTCTGGTACTATGTCTGGCACTATGTCTGGTCCTATGTCTGGCACTATGTCTGGTCCTATGTCTGGTCCTATGTCTGGTACTATGTCTGGCACTATGTCTGGTACTATGTCTGGTCCTATGTCTGGTCCTATGTCTGGTACTATGTCTGGCACTATGTTTGGTCCTATGTCTGGCACTATGTCTGGTACTATGTCTGGTACTATGTCTGGTACTATGTCTGGTCCTATGTCTGGTCCTATGTCTGGTACTATGTCTGGTACTATGTCTGGCACTATGTCTGATACTATGTCTGGCACTATGTCTGGTCCTATGTCTGGTACTATTTCTGGTACTATGTCTGGCACTATGTCTGGTCCTATGTCTGGCACTATGTCTGGTCCTATGTCTGGTCCTATGTCTGGTACTATGTCTCGCACTATGTCTGGTACTATGTCTGGTCCTATGTCTGGTCCTATGTCTGGTACTATGTCTGGCACTATGTTTGGTCCTATGTCTGGCACTATGTCTGGTCCTATGTCTGGTACTATGTCTGGCACTATGTTTGGTCCTATGTCTGGCACTATGTCTGGTACTATGTCTGGTACTATGTCTGGTACTATGTCTGGTACTATGTCTGGTACTATGTGTGGTCCTATGTCTGGCAGTTCTTTCCATGATCCCACATGTGCAGCGGGGGCACAGGAGCCCTATTGATAAGGGGCCCGCTGCCACCGAAAAGCAGCTTCCTAATATCTAAAAATTGTATGAAGCTCAATGACTGTGAGGTGTCCCAGCACCAAAAGCTGTCCGGTGGCTTCAGACTGCTTCGGGCAGCATAGAAAAGACTTCTTGTTCTATTAATTATGTTTTGCACTTTACTAAGAAGTAATATATTTTTATAAGTATTTTATTGATGTTATTGTGGTATGGGATGTGATGAGGGCCGATGTTGTTACCCTAGGGCAGTGCTTCTCAATTATTTTCTGTCATGCCCCCCCCTAGGAAGAAGAAAACATTTTGCGCCCCCCGCGCGACTGTAAATAGTATCATTAGGTGCAGTATAGTTCTCCACATTAGGTGCAGTATAGTTCCCCATATTAGGTGCAGTAGAGCTCCCCCACATTAGGTGCAGTATAGTTCTCCACATTAGGTGCAGTATAGTTCCCCACATTAGGTGCAGTATAGTTCCCCACATTAGGTGCAGTATAGTTCCCCATATTAGGTGCAGTATAGATCCCCCACATTAGGTGCAGTGTAGTTCCCCACATTAGGTGCAGTATAGTTCTCCACATTAGGTGCAGTACAGTTCCCCCACATTAGGTGCAGTACAGTTCCCCCACATTAGGTGCAGTATAGTTCCCCACATTAGGTGCAGTATAGTTCTCCACATTAGGTGCAGTACAGTTCCCCCACATTAGGTGCAGTACAGTTCCCCCACATTAGGTGCAATATAGTTCCCCACATTAGGTGTAGTATAGTTCCCCACCTTAGGTGCAGTATAGTTCTCCACATTATGTGCAGTATAGTTCTCCACATTAGGTGCAGTATAGTTCCCCCACATTAGGTTGGAAGTATAGTTCCCCCACATTAGGTGCAGTATAGTTCCCCCACATTAGGTGCAGTATAGTTCCCCCACATTAGGTGCAGTATAGTTCCCCACATTAGGTGCAGTATAGTTCTCCACATTAGGTGCAGTATAGTTCCCCACATAAGGTGCAGTATAGTTCCCCATATTAGGTGCAGTATAGATCCCCCACATTAGGTGCAGTGTAGTTCCCCACATTAGGTGCAGTATAGTTCTCCACATTAGGTGCAGTACAGTTCCCCCACATTAGGTGCAGTACAGTTCCCCCACATTAGGTGCAGTATAGTTCCCCACATTAGGTGCAGTATAGTTCTCCACATTAGGTGCAGTACAGTTCCCCCACATTAGGTGCAGTACAGTTCCCCCACATTAGGTGCAATATAGTTCCCCACATTAGGTGTAGTATAGTTCCCCACCTTAGGTGCAGTATAGTTCTCCACATTATGTGCAGTATAGTTCTCCACATTAGGTGCAGTATAGTTCCCCCACATTAGGTTGGAAGTATAGTTCCCCCACATTAGGTGCAGTATAGTTCCCCCACATTAGGTGCAGTATAGTTCCCCCACATTAGGTGCAGTATAGTTCCCCACATTAGGTGCAGTATAGTTCTCCACATTAGGTGCAGTATAGTTCCCCACATTAGGTGCAGTATAGTTCTCCACATTAGGTGCAGTATAGCTCCCCACATTAGGTTCAGTATAGCTCCCCACATTAGGTGCAGTATAGCTCCCCACATTAGGTTGGCAGTATAGTTCTCCACATTAGGTGCAGTATAGCTCCCCACATTAGGTGCAGTATAGTTCTCCCCACATTAGGTGCAGTATAGTTCCCCACATTAGGTGCAGTATAGCTCCCCACATTAGGTGCAGTATAGTTCCCCACATTAGGTGCAGTATAGTTCTCCACATTAGGTGCAGTATAGCTCCCCACATTAGGTGCAGTATAGCTCCCCACATTAGGTGCAGTATAGCTCCCCACATTAGGTGCAGTATAGTTCCCCACATTAGGTACAGTACAGTTCCCCACATTAGGTGCAGTACAGTTCCCCACATGAGGTGCAGTATAGTTCCCCACATTAGGTGCAGTATAGTTCTCCACATTAGGTGCAGTATAGTTCCCAACATTAGGTTGGCAGTATAGTTCCCCACATTGGGTGCAGTATAGTTCCCCACATTAGGTGCAGTATAGCTCCCCACATTAGGTGCAGTATAGTTCTCCACATTAGGTGCAGTACAGTTCCCCCACATTAGGTGCAGTACAGTTCCCCCACATTAGGTGCAGTATAGTTCCCCACATTAGGTGCAGTATAGTTCCCACATTAGGTGCAGTATAGTTCCCCACATTAGGTGCAGTATAGTTCCCCCACATTAGATGCAGTATAGTTCCCCACATTAGCTTGGCAGTATAGGTCCCCCACATTAGGTGCAGTATAGCTCCCCACATTAGGTTGGCAGTATAGGTCCCCCACATTAGGTGCAGTATAGTTCACCACATTAGGTGCAGTACAGTTCCCCCACATTAGGTGCAGTACAGTTCCCCCACATTAGGTGCAGTATAGCTCCCCACATTAGGTGCAGTATAGCCCCACATTAGGAAGAAGCAGGTTCCCCACATTAGGTAGTAGCAGGTTCCCCACATTCGGTAGCATTGTCGTTTGCCCATCCCCCCCCCTGTCCCCCCACCGACTCACACACACAGACAGACACCCACACATACACAACCTTACCTGTCCTGCGCTGCGCTTCTCTTCTCTTCGGCGGCGGCCTGACGAGTGACGTCACCGACGTTCTGTGCGGGTCTGCGGAGGTACGTCACATGCGCGACGTCCCTCTTCAGACTGTAATGAAGAAAACTGTGCCCTGAAGCAGAATGTGACCCTCCGCATAGGGACACAGTTGAGGGAGGGTAGTGGGAATGGAATGAGAGGGAGCGGCCTGCAAAGCAGAAAACTGTGTCCCTGTGTGGAGGGTCACATTCCGCTACAGAGCACAGTTTTCTTCATTACACCGGCATACATGTGCGAGCTGTGTTGGCCGCCCGGCGCCTCTGTTGCTATGGGCCCTGTGCGGCCGCACAGCTCGCACACCCCTAAGGCCGGCCCTGGTCAAACGAGTCCTCCCCTATACGGAGCCTCGCGCCCCCGCCAGAGCATGGTTTATCCTCTTCAACACCCAAAGGTGCACCGCTGGATCCTGGGCTAGGCACGGGGGGCAAATAATGACTCCGACGCCAAGTTACGAAACAGCGGCAGCTTTAGGGTATGTTCACACTACGGAATTCCCGTGGAATTCCACGGGCGGAATTACGCGAGCGGAATTACGCGGTGTGAACTTAACATCCGCGAGACCCGTTCACACTGCGGAATTTCACCGGCGGATAATTCCGCCGCTGAAACTGTTCCACGAAAAAAAAACATGTTCATTCTTTACGTGGATTCCGCGAGCACTGCATAGCCATCAATGGTGATGGCTCAGTGCCTCACGGCCCTAGCGCCGAAGTATTTTTGGCGGCAGCCGCCAGATGGCATCTCCGCTTGCTGAATTCAGCGAGCGGAGATTCCGCAGTGTGAACGCACCCTTACTGAGATAGGCAGGACGCCCCCTGACGAAGCTGTGTAGCGAGAAACGCGTTTGGGGTTGGAGGTGAGAGGTATTCTCTAATAGGGGGCATTGATCATATATCCCATCAATACTTTGCTCCATTATTTGTGCTTTACCATGTTTTTCCGTATTGTCAGTGTTTCTGCCACAGGTTCCTCTGCGACACACATTGTGGCAATCCTGTGATGTATTATATCCACTTGGGGATGCATTGCTATTTGTATGTGTCATTGTTCTAGCTCCTTGTTCCCAAGTAACATATGCTATAATGCCCAATGTACCTTGATGCATGTTCTCACAGTGGGGATCAAAAGTTTGGGCACCCCAGGTAAAAATTTGTATTAATGTGCATAAAGAAGCCAAGGAAAGATGGAAAAATCTCCAAAAGACATCAAATTACAGATTAGACATTCTTATAATATGTTAGCAAAAATTAAAATAACAGAAAACTAAATGGCGTCTGCAAAAGTTTGGGCACCCTGCAGAATTTATAGCATGCACTGCCCCCTTTGCAAAGCTGAGACCTGCCAGTGTCATGGATTGTTCTCAATCATCATCTGGGAAGACCAGGTGATGTCAATCTTAAAGGTTTTAAATGCCCAGACTCATCTGACCTTGCCCCAACAATCAGCACCACGGGTTCTTCTAAGCAGTTGTCTAGAAATCTGAAACTGAAAATAGTTGACGCTCACAAAGCTGGAGAAGGCTATAAGAAGATAGCAAAACATTTTCAGATTTCAATATCCTCTGTTCGGAATGTAATTAAGAAATGGCAGTCATCAGGAACAGTGGAAGTTAAAGCAAGATCTGGAAGACAAAGAAAAATATCAGACAGAACAGCTCTAGGATTGTGAGAAAAACAATTCAAAACCCACGATTGACTGCACAATCCCTCCAGAAAGATCTGGCAGACACTGGAGTTGTGGTACACTATTGCACTATAAAGAGATACTTGTACAAATATGGTCTTCATGGAAGAGTCATCAGAAGAAAACCTCTTCTACGTCCTCACCACAAAAATCAGCGTTTGAACTTTGCAAATGAACATATAGATAAATATAAATGGAAGTGCAGCTCAGAAAAAATTAGTTGAGGTATAAATGGATAGTACTTACACCGCGAAGTACAATGTAATTAAATAAAATAGATATATAAGGGTCCCATTCACCTCTACACTAATACCAGAAAAACTGATACATGACAGTAATAAAATAGTATAATAAAATAAAATTAGAAATGTGCTTCAGATTTATGATGAAAATAGATTGTTTTTATCCATAGATATCAATCATTATCCATTTGTAGAAGCCATCCTCTCTTTAACTTCAGCTTTTTCACAGATGGCATCAAGTTATCATCCAAAATTTGCTGAAATTTTGTTGAATCCATTTTTCCTTCTACTTGTGAGATGTTCCCTGTGCCACTGGCTGCGATACAACCCCAAAGCATGATTGATCCCCCCCATGCTTAACAGTTGGACAGAGGTTCAGTTCATTAAATTCTGTTCCCCTTCTTCTCCAAACGTACCTTTGCTCATTCCGGACAAAAAGTTACATTTTAACCTCATCGGTCGACAGAACTTGTTACCAAAATGCATCAGGCTTATCTATATGTTCATATAAGGGTCCCATTCACCTCTAGACTAATACCAGAAAAACTGATACATGACGGTAATAAAATAGTATAATAAAATAAAATTAGAAACGTGCTTCAGATTTATGATGAAAATAGATTGTTTTTATTCATAGATATCAATATAAAATACAGCTATTATAATCTCTAGATCATAACAATTATAGTAAAATATGAGCACTAACTCCTTAAACAGGATTTTTAAAAATTGTAAAATATTATGAGACCGCAGAGAAATGTCTTAGATCCAGTGATCCAGCATAAAGGTGATGCAGTTAGGCAAATTAAGCATGTATCCAAGTCCGCTTTTATATAGATTTGCGCAGCATATATTTACCGGCTTGTAGCAATAGATGTGCCGAACTTTGGAGCTGTTATTCCTGGTCTTCCTATAGAGGCTGGTATGCGCTGACGTGCGCACCGGCGGCTGGTCCGCTGGCCACAGACCGAGCAATGCGCCGGACACGGAGGTGGATGATCAAACTCCGATGGTGAAGACAGACCTCGTGGAGGAATTCTCGGCGTGTGACGTCAACTTTGCAGCGCTGGATGTCGGCCCGGTGAATGCTGTTAGCGAGAGCGGTAGTAACCAAATGCTGGCAGCTGGATTAGTAGGAGCAGTGATAGCTCGACATGAGCGGCTGGATGAATGGCAGAAAGTCCTTTGTTAGACTGCGGTAGCAAAATGATGGCAGAGTGATGTTTGCGGTAAAAAAAAATATATCTCTAGACGCGTTTCAGGGTACTGGATATTGACCCTTTCCTCAGTAGAAGTATCATGTTCTTGTAGCACAGTTCCTTTTATAGTTAGAACAATTGAAACAGGTGTATTGTGATATGGTACATAGTAAGAAACGGGATGGATCCATATATAACTATATCAGTGTAGAGTTTTTAAAGACAATCTGAATTGTTACTTAACAAGGTTAATAAAGATAAGGCAATAATATGTATAATGTATATGTAAATAGATACAATACAGACAGAATCATAATAATTTACATAGCAGATTCTGTAAGCAATAATATTATAATATGCATATTAAATTAAAGGGAAAAATGAAAAATAATGAAATATAAATAAATAAAATTAAATTAAGTGAATAAAGACAGTATTGGATAATAATCTGTAAAAATAAAATATACTAAATAAGTCTGCTGTGAGAAAAAGTTATGATAATTTTTAATTTTTTGGGTATTACATTCTGTACTATTGTCATTTTATGTTCATTTTATGTATAATCCTCATATATATATATATATATATATATATATATTATTTTTTTTTTTTCATTTTTTTTTATTTTGTATTTATTTGTATTGTTGTTTTCATTTTTATTTTTATGGATTATTATCCAATACTGTCATTATTCACTTAATTTTATTATTATTTTTTATTTATATTTCATTATTTTTCATTTTTCACTTTAATTTAATTTAATATGCATATTATAATATTATTGTTTTCAGAATCTGCTATGTAAATTATTATGATTGTCTGTATTGTATCTATTTACATATACATTATACATATTATTGCCATATCTTTAGTAACCTTGTTAAGTAACAATTCAGATTGTCTTTAAAAACTCTACACTGATATAGTTATATATGGATCCATCCCGTTTCTTACTATGTACCATATCACAATACACCTGTTTCAATTGTTCTAACTATAAAAGGCACTGTGCTACAAGAACATGATACTTCTACTGAGGAAAGGGTCAATATCCAGTACCCTGAAACGCGTCTAGAGATATAATTTTTTACCGCAAACATCACTGCTATTGTCTTGTTACCGCAGTCTAACAAAGGACTTCTGCCATTCATCCAGCCGCTCATGTCGAGCTATCACTGCTCCTACTAATCCAGCTGCCAGCATTTGGTTACTACCGCTCTCGCTAACAGCATTCACCGGGCCGACATCCAGCGCTGCAAAGCTGACGTCACACGCCGAGAATTCCTCCACGAGGTCTGTCTTCACCATCGGAGTTTGATCATCCACCTCCGTGTCCGGCGCATTGCTCGGTCTGTGGCCAGCGGACCAGCCGCCGGTGCGCACGCCAGCGCATACCAGCCTCTATAGGAAGACCAGGAATAACAGCTCCAAAGTTCTGCACATCTATTGCTACAAGCCGGTAAATATATGCTGCGCAAATCTATATAAAAGCGGACTTGGATACATGCTTAATTTGCCTAATTGCATCACCTTTATGCTGGATCACTGGATCTAAGACATTTCTCTGCGGTCTCATAATATTTTACAATTTTTAAAAATCCTGTTTAAGGAGTTACTGCTCATATTTTACTATAATTGTTATGATCTAGAGATTACAATAGCTGTATTTTATATTGATATCTATGAATAAAAACAATCTATTTTCATCATAAATCTGAAGCACATTTCAAATTTTATTTTATTATACTATTTTATTACCGTCATGTATCAGTTTTTCTGGTATTAGTCTAGAGGTGAATGGGACCCTTATATGAACATATAGATAAGCCTGATGCATTTTGGAAACAAGTTCTGTGGACCGATGAGGTTAAAATTTAACTTTTTGTCCGGAATGAGCAAAGGTACGTTTGGAGAAGAAGGGGAACAGAATTTAATGAACTGAACCTCTGTCCAACTGTTAAGCATGGGGGCGGATCGATCATGCTTTGGGGTTGTATTGCAGCCAGTGGCACAGGGAACATCTCACAAGTAGAAGGAAAAATGGATTCAATAAAATTTCAGCAAATTTTGGATGATAACTTGATGCCATCTGTGAAAAAGCTGAAGTTAAAGAGAGGATGGCTTCTACAAATGGATAATGATCCTAAACACACCTCGAAATCCACGGGGGATTACATCAAGAGGCGTAAACTGAAGGTTTTGCCATGGCCTTCACAGTCTCCTGACCTCAACATAATTGAAAATCTATGGATAGACCTTAAAAGAGCAGTGCGTGACAGACAGCCCAGAATCTCAAAGAACTGGAAGACTTTTGTAAGGAAGAATGGGCAAAGATACCTCAAACAAGAATTGAAAGACTCTTGGCTGGCTACAAAAAGCGTTTACAAGCTGTGATACTTGCCATAGGGGGCAGTACAAGATATTAACTCTGCAGGGTGCCCAAACTTTTGCAGACGCCAATTTTTTGTTTTCTGTTATTTTGAAAGTGTAAATGATGGAAATAAAATCTAACTTTTGCTGACATATTATAAGAATGTCTAATCTGTAAATTGATGCCTTTTGGAGATTTTTCAATCTCTCCTTGGCTTCCTTATGCACATTAATACAAATTTTTACCTGGGGTGCCCAAACTCTTGATCCCCACTGTATGATTTTTTTTTTTCATGTTTAAAAACGCACTCCAGCGTAGATCTTTTTTTAAATCATCATCCCTGGGCTGCCGACATAAAAAACAACCTGGACTTACCTGTCTCCGCTCCTGCGGTGTCCCAGTATTGCAGCTCCATTCCTTTGATGCCATCTTCTTTCTGCTTAATAGGGATCAACGTGCCACATTGCTGAGCTGCTAATCCCCAGCTGCAATAAATGCCCCTCCTCGGCCAGCGATAGGATGAGCGGCAGTGTGATGTATTGAGCCCCGTCACCAGCAAGAAGACAGAACCGGAGGAATGGAATAACAGTGCACCGCAGTAGTGGCAGGTAAGTTTAGGTTGTTTTATTTTTCACAAGCCAGCAGGCGAGGGATGATGGTTCAAAAAAGTTCTATGGTGAAGTATCCCTGTAACACGTACCTGCCATATATATATATATATATATATATACAGTGACCCCCCGACTTATGATGGCCCCGACATATGATCATTTCAACATATGATGGCCTCTCAGAGCCCATCGTATGTTGAAGGCAGCCTTGACATATGATGCTGCTGTGTGTCGGGGCCATCGTACAAACAGCTATGTGACAGCGCTGACAACTTCAGCAACTGACAGATAGTTGTTCAATGTCCCCGTGTGCCCCGTTCTGCCTCCTGTCACTCACATGCTGTCCTGCTAACTCATACAGGCTTCCACTGTGAGCTCCGTGTAAGCCCCGCCCCCCCCAGTGCAGCCATAGCCAATAGCCTGCAGCATCTTGCTGCAGACATCCAATGAGCTGCTGGCTGCCCTCCCCTTCTTTTCCTATAGAGCTGTAGTCGGCAGGATCGTAATGGAGGACATTCTGTCCCCCCTGAAGGTATTTAAAGAACTGTACAGTATTGTATGCGATGTCACACATCACATACAATACATAGACACACTATACACCCCATACATCAATGTTTCCCTATCAGTGTGCCTCCAGCTGTTGCAAAACTATAACTCCCAGCATGCCCAGACAGTCAATGGCTGTACATGCATGCTGGGAGTTGTAGTTGTGCAACAGCTGGAGGCACCCTGGTTTGTTAAACACTCCACATACAATGGTCATCCCAGAACCAATTAGCAGTTTCCCATAGAGATATGTATTCAACATATAATGGTTCCAAGGCCCCAGAACCAATTACCATTTTTACATAGACATATGTACTCGACATATGATGGTTTCAACATATGATGGTTCTCCTGGAACCAATTAATATCATATGTTGAGGGACCACTGTATCAAAAAAAAACTTTTGCTACATTATAGATTAATGTAGGCAGAATAACTTTCCAATAGCATGTTATTAAAAAATATGCTTCTTTCTATTAAATTTTCCACTTTGAACAAATGACCACTAGGGGTCTCCCTACCAGTCCTTTTTTTTTAATAGATTTCAGACTCATGCTGAAGTCCTAAATCTCAGACTGCAGCCGAGACACAGACAAGCTCAACACTGCTCCCTGGCAGTGAGCAGTGGTGAGTTTGTCTGTGTCCCGGCTGCAGTCTGAGATTTAGGACTCCAGCATGAGTCTGAAATCTATAAAAAAAGGACTGGTAGGGAGACCCCTAGTGGTCATTTGTTCAAAGTGGAAAATTTAATAGAAAGAAGCATATTTTTTAATAACATGCTATTGGAAAGTTATTCTGCATACATTAATCTATAATATATCAAAAAATTTTTGGATGAAAGGTACACTTTAAATAAAATGAGAATATATGTAGCCAACCAGCCGTATACCTGACTACAGAGGTGTATCTATGGAGCAGTGTTTCCCAACCCGTGTGCCTCCAGCTGTTGCAAAACTACAACTCCCAGCATGCCCGGACAGCCTTCGGCTGTCCGGGCATGCTGAGAGTTGTAGTTTTGCAACAGCTGGAGGCACCCTGGTTGGGAAACACTGCTATAGAGAGTGCAGAGATAGCAGTCGCACCGAGGATTACCTGGTTGGGCACGAACTCTGGATTCTTTATACTTTCACTTGTTCTTTTATAAAAACAAAGGATTATTACAGAGCAGAGAAGGAGAGGCCCAGGGGAAATGGAAAAAACGTAAGATAATGAAAATGCGGTATAATACTATGTTATTGGAAATTCCAGGAAGCTACTGTTGTGGCGGGGGGGGGGAGGGGGGGGTATTGTCAGGAATTCTGCACTTCATAAAAACTTTATAATTTGGTGCAAAGAGATAAAGCAAAACATAAGATTATTATTCTTTAATTAGTAAGTAGTGACAAATAACAAATAAATTTGGTATTTCTCTCATCGGACTGAATAGACCTGGGCCGTTCAAAATATATTTTTGGATCCACCATACAGGAAATGGGATTCAACGAAACAGCTCGGAAACACCTGCTCCGCTATTTAAAGGGGTACTCCCCTGGAAAACATATTTTTTCTTTTTAAATCAACTGGTGCCAGAAAGTTAAACAGATGTGTAAATTACTTCTATTTAAAAATCTTAATCCTTCCAGTACTTATCAGCTGTTGTATGCTCCAGAGGAAGGTTTTCAAATGTAAATTAAAAGGTTTTAATAAAAAATAATATTAATAATAATAATGAAAATATATTAGAGATATGTTGTAGTACATATGTACTACAACATATAAAAAAAAGAAATGCTGATGACAGTGCCCATTTAAGGGTCTCTTAAAGGGGTACTCCGCCCCTAGACATCTTATTCACTATCCAAAGGATAGGGGATAAGATGTCAGATCGCCGCGGTCCCGCTGCTGGGGACCCCGGGGATCGCCGCTGCGGCACCGCGCTATCATTACTGCGCAGAGCGAGTAATGACGGGCAATACAGGGGCCGGAGCATCGTTACGTCACGGCCCGCCCCCGTCAATACAAGTCTATGGGAAGGGGGCGTGGTGGTCGTCACGCCCCCTGCCATAGAATTGCATTAAGGGGCCGAGCCGTGATGTCACGAGGGGCGGAGCCAGGACGTCACGCTGCTCCGGCCCCTGTATCGCCCGTCATTACGCACAGAGCGAACTCGCTCTGTGCAGTAATGATGGCGGGGTGCCGCAGCGGCGATCCCCGGGGTCCCCAGCAGCGGGACCGTGGCGATCTGACATCTTATCCCCTATCCTTTGGATAGGGGATAAGGTGCCAGGGGCGGAGTACCCCTTTAAGTCACTGGTCACCTCCGTGGGCCCTGGCTACACTGTATAGATTTTACCATCTGTCACTCAGTAAAGCTACCGTTGTCTGTAACTTGGCGTCGGAGTCATTATTTGCCCCCCGTGCCGAGCCCAGGATCCAGCGGTATACCTTCGGGTGTTATTGAGGATAAACCACGTCCCGGCGTCACGAATACAAGGGGTTAATGCCATCTGCCCCTAGGGTAATTCCATCTGCCCTGCATCACACCCCCATACCACAATAAGACGTTTAGGAGCGGAGTACCCCTTTAATACCTGCAAAGTGGGAACCGTCTCCATATTAGTTGCCTATGGATGTAGAATTGGATGTCCGAAAAGCTTCTGTAGGTGGAGTGTGTAGGTGTCCGAATACTTTTATGGATATACTGTATATGTACCCGGATTTTTCGCCAAATAAGACGCTCCGGCATATAAGACGCACCCAATATTAAAGGAGGAAAATCTAGAAAAAAAAGATTCTGAGCCAAATACAATGTAAAGTATAGGACAGTGATCTTCAACCTGCGGACCTCCAGATGTTGCAAAACTACAACTCCCAGCATGCCCGGACAGCCGTTGGCTGTCGGGGCATGCTGGGAGTTGTAGTTTTGCAACATCTGGAGGTCCGCTGGCTGAAGATCACTGTCCTATACTTTACATTGTATTCTAGATTTTCCTCCTTTAAAATTGGGTGCGTCCGGGCATGCTGGGAGTTGTAGTTTTGCAACATCTGGAGGTCCGCAGGTTGAAGACCACTGGTATTGGAGGTAATACTCACGTGTCCCCGCCGCTCCGGACCGTCACCGCTGCCCTGGATGTCGCCTTCCATCGCTGTCGCTGCATCCCCGGGGTGTCCCCGTCACTCTGGAACGTCTCTGCTGCCCGGTATCCTCGCTCTCCGTCACCGTCATCACGTCCCTATGCACGCCGCTGCTATTGGATGACAGGACGGCGTGCGCAACAACGTGATGATGACAAAGGAGAGCGCCGGCCATGCAGGGGATCCCAGCACGGAGCAGTCATTCGCCGATCGGACACCGAGGAGGCAGGTAAGGTCCCTCCCGGTGTCCTGTAATCTGTTCGGGACGCCGCGTTGATACCGCGGCGGTCCCGAACAGCCCGACTGAGCAGCCGGGTTAGTGTCACTTTCCCTTCAGACGCGGCGGTCAGCTTTGATCGTCGCGTCTGAAGGGTTAATACAGGGCATCACCGCGATCGGTGATGTCCTGTATTAGCCGCGGATCCCGGCCCTTGATGGCCGCAGGGACCGCCCCGATAGGACAGGGTTTTAATGTGTATTCGCCGCATAAGACGCACCAACTTTTTTCCCCCAGTTTTGGGGAAGAAAAAGTGCGTCTTATACGGTCGAAAAATACAATAAGTGTCCATACATCTGATATTCATTGTATCCTAAGTTAGTTTCGCTTCTCATGTAAACCCGTCTTTAGCTGTAGAGCCCCTCAGGTTTCTTACAGTTTTGCGTAGTTTTCGCCCTTTTGCGCTTTCATCTTCTTTGCAATTCAAATCCAAAGAGAACCTGCAGCCTCCGAAACATTTCGCCGTCCGCCCGAGAAGCCACCATCAGCTTTTTTTTTTTTCCCCGTACACAGCGGTTAAAAGAAAGTTCCGCACTTGGCATAAAATAATTGAAATGGATGGGACAATTTAATCTGTGCTGTAGATTTCCCAAAAGCTCTGAGTCTGCAGAAGGATTTGCCAGGGCTTGGTAACGGCGGAGCGCTGCAGAATCTCAGAGCTGGAACTTTTTAGGAGGATATTTAGAGAATTCTGCAACTTTATTGCCATATTTACTAAACTTTACTTCTAATCCTTGCCTGGTTACAAAATGTACAAAATATAGTGCAGGGGCCGGGGCGTAACTAGAAAAGGCTGGGACCCAATGCAAACTTTTTAATGCTCCCCGACCTGTACGTCTCACTAGCATCAGGACTTTGGGTACCGATCCAGCAGTAGTTTAGGTGCAGCATTGTAAGCATTACGGGATTGTTTTCTTAAAGGGGTACTACCGTGCTGACCACTTATCCCTTATCTAAAGGGTAGGGGATAAGTTGCCTGATTGCGTGGGGTCCCGCGGCTGGGGACCCCCGTGATCTCGCACGCAGCACCTCCGCTCTCATCAGGCCCCGGAGCGAACATCCGCTCCGGGTCTGATGACGGGGCCGGTGATCGTGATGTCACAGCTCCGCCCCTGTGTGATGTCACGCTCCGCCCCCTCAATGCAAGTCTATGGCAGGGGCGAGACAGCTGTCTCGCCCCCTGCCATAAACTTATATTGAGGGGGCGGAGCGTGATGTCACACGGGGGCAGAGCCGTGATGTCACGATACTCCGGCCCTGTGATCGGCAGCCATCAGCCTGATGAGAGTGGGGGGCTGCGTGCGAGATCACGGGGGTCCCCAGCGACGGGACCACGCACAATCAGGCAACTTATCCCCTATCCTTTAGATAGGGGATAACTTGTCAGCCCGGTAGTACCTCTTTAAAGGGGTACTCAGGTGGAAAACAAATGTTATCAAATCAACTGGTGCCAGAAAGTTATACAGATTTATAAATTACTTCTATATAATAATCTTAATCCTTCCAGTACTTATCAGCTGCTGTATGCTCCACAGGAAGTTGTGTAGTTTTTTCCTGTCTGACCGCAGTGCTCTCTGCTGACACCTCTGTCCGTGTCAGGAACTGTCCAGAATAGGAGCAAATCCCCATAGCAAACCTCTCCTGCTCTGGACAGTTCCTGACACGGACAGAGGTGTCAGCAGAGAGCACTGTAGTCAGGCTGGAAAGAACTACACAACTTCCTGTGAAGCATACAGCAGCTGATAAGTACTGGAAGGATTAAGATTTTTATATAGAAGTAATTTACAAATCTGTTTAACTTTCTGGCACCGGTTGATTCGAAAACCATTTTTTTTTTCACCGGAGTGCCCCTTTACTCCTGCTCCCGCTGAATTTCAGCCCACTACTGTCCGCTCCCGCAATGTGTGTGTCCAATTCTCCCAGCGCTCTTTCTTCGGTAGCCTGGGAGGGAGCATCATCATAATCCAGGTACAGAGGTTTGCAGGAATTTTTGGGACCCACCTGCTCAAAACTATAAAGTTTTATATTGGGTGCCCAGGACCCGCAGGATTCTAATCCCTTTGCAGTCTTCTAGTACCGTATTTTTCGCCGTATAAGACGCACTTTTTCTTCCCCAAAACTTGGGGGGGGGGGGGGGGGGAAGTTGCTGCGTGTTATACGGCGAATACACATTAAAACCCTGTCCTATCGCGGCGGTCCCTGCGGCCATCAACGGCTGGGACCCGCGGCTAAAACAGGACATCACCGATTGCGGTGATGCCCTGTATTAACCCTTCAGACGCAGCGATCAAAGCTGACCACCGCGTCTGAAGTGAAAATAACACTAACCCGGCTGCATCGGGAGGGAACTTACCTGCCTCCTCAATCTCTGCTCCGTGCCAGGATCCCCTGCATGGCCGGCACTCTCCTTCGTCTTCATCACGTCGTCGCGGACGCCGTCCCGTCATCCAATAGGAGCGGCGTGCGTAGCGACGAGATGGCGGCGACAGACAGCGAGGATACCGGGCAGCAAAGACGTTCCGGAGCGACGGGGACACCCCGGGGACGCGGCAACAGCGATGGAGGGCGACATCCAGGGCAGCGGTGACGGGTCCAGAGCGGCGGGGACACGCGAGTATTAAATCCTATACCAGTGGTCTTCAACCTGCGGACCTCCAGATGTTGCAAAACTACAACTCCCAGCATGCCCGGACAGCCGTTGGCTGTCCGGGCATGCTGGGAGTTGTAGTTTTGCAACATCTGGAGGTCAGCTGGTTGAAGATCACTGTCCTATACTTTACATTGTATTCTAGATTTTCCTCCTTTAAAATTGGGTGCGTCTTATATGCCGGAGCGTCCTATATGGCGAAAAATCCGGTACATTGTCCCTTGACTCTCCACACACCGGGATTGTTCATCTTTTGACAATTTTTCTTCTCCTGGATCTGACCCGTGCCTCTATTTGACTGTACTTGTCCTCTGGTCTGTCACATGATGACAGTTTTCCTGGTTAGAAATAAGTCAAATTTTCTAAAATTGCACTTTCGTTTTTTTCCTCATCACCTTCTAAAAATCATAAGGCTTTCAATTTTTGCACCTCCAGACTCATATGAGGACTTATTTTTTGTGCCACAAATTGTACTTTGTAATGACATCAATCATTTCACCACAAAATTTACGGCAAACCCAGAAAAAAAATATTTGTGGGGCAAAATTTAAACAAAAAACACCATTTTGTAAATTTCGGGGGCTTCAGATTCTACGCAGTGCACTTTTTGGAAAAAATGACACAATAAATTTATTCTGTATGTCCATACGATTAAAATGATACCCTACTTATATAGGTTTGATTTTGTCGGACTTCTGGAAAAAATCATAACTACATGCAGGAAAATTGATATGTTTAAAATTGTCATCTTCTGACCCCTATAACTTTTTTATTTTTCTGAGTACAGGCGTAAATTTGCCTAAATTTTTACCAGTACCATTTTTGTTTTGATCTAAATTTTTGATCGCTTTTTATTCTTTTTTTTATGGTGAAAAAAGTGAACAAAAATCCGCTATTTTGGACTTTAGAATTTGTTTGCGCGTACGTCATTGACCGTGTGGTTTAATTAATGATATATTTTTATTGTTTAGACACTTTTTTTTTTATGGGAAAAGGGGGGTGATTAAAACTTTTATTAGGGGAGGGGTTAAATCATATTTATTAACTTTTTTTTTCACTTTTTTTTTCAATGTTATAGCCCCTATAACATGCAATACACTGATCTCTCACTCTGATCAATGCTATGCCATAGCATAGCATTAATCAGTGTGATCACTGCAGTGTTATTACCGCATTTGGCGATCGGAAACTGAGGAGGCAGGTAAGGGACCCTCCTGATGCTTCCTAGCTGATCGAAACATCGCGGTTTCACCACAGTGGTCCCGATCAGCCCGACTGAGCTGCCGGGAGTGCATTTTTGTAACTTTAGATGCGGCGATCGACTTTGATCACCGCGTCTAAATAGTTAATAGCGCGCGTCACCCCGATCGGTGATGCCTGCTATTAGCCACGGGTCCCGGACGTTGTTAGAGGTCGGGCCCGACCCGCTATGACACGGGGTCACGGCGTGACCCAGCGTTATAGAAAGGGCGCAGGGTGTACAGGTAGGCCCTGTTTCCTTAAGTAGTTAAAGGGGTACTCTGCCCCTAGACATCTTATAAGATGTCTGATCACGGGGGTCCCGCCGCTGGGGATCTCCGCACTGCACCAGGCGTTTGATTAGAGCGTTGTGTTCAGCACCGGAGGCTCGTGATGTCACGACTGCACCCCGCTCGTAACGTCACGACCACGCCCCCTCAATGCATGTCTATGGGAGGGGGCGTGACCATGATGTCATATGCCACTGCCCCGCATCACCAGTCATCTGGCACGGAGCGAAGTTCGCTCCATGCACCGGATGTCTGGGGCGCCGCAGCAGAGGGGTGCCGCAGCTGAGCGGCGGGACCCCCACAATCAGACATCTTATCCGCTATCCTTTGGATAGGGGTTAAAATGTCTAGGGGTAGAGTACCCCTTTAAAGCCCTGTATAACACTGTTAGTTTGCCTAGGAGTGTATATTTGGACTTTATGAGTTCTTAAAGTTAACTTCAAAGTTACAGCAACATGTATGGCTATCGGTAAACGGACGGTACCCGATGGTAACTAACAGGTTGAATAAAAACACGAGACACTAGAGGATTTTTTATGCTTTTAAAGTGAATGGAGGCAGTTGCCTGCCAGTGTTTTTACAGTGTTTATATCAAAAGAAGAAGAAATGCCTTTTTCCCATTGGTTAAAAAAAAAAAAAAGCTTTTTGGAAGCAGATGCCTTTTGGTGTTTATATGCACATGGAGAAGCAACAGGTTTTGTGCCTGGAAAGCAATGGCTTTTTACAAGCTGTGAAAAACGATTCCCATTTTGGGGAATAGCAACAGGATTGAATTCTTACAAAGTGACATAAAACCCTCTATGCGCAGAATTTTCCCAATTTTTATAAAACAAAAACTGTCACACTTCACTTCCAATGAAAACATTCACTGACAGAACAGATGCAGAACACCTTCTGTTGCCTTACTACAGTTATTATATATGTGGCTTCTATCCCTATCTGTGTTGGTCACTGCTCACTGTCCCTCACAGAGATCTTCACCTACCACCTGCTATCTCTAAAATGGCTGCTGAAGCTATGTGCATAAGCTTTTATAGTGGCTGTGACATCACCCCCTCTACTGCCTTCTGATTGGCTGGAAGAGCTGGATGATCCTTCCTTCTTCTCCTTTCTGCTGATGTTATTTTAGCAGGTTTTGCAGGACCAAACCACCCGAAGTTCAGGTTCTAGCTGAACCGAACTTTTAGCAAAGTTCTGACCGAACTCAGGTTCTATGTTTGGTTTGCTAATCTCTATTCCTGGTGACCAACCTTGCCTCCATTATGGTTTACACCACTGCTACATTACACATACAGCTGGCTTTAGGTGAGAGAGTTTTGCATAACCCCTTGGGAGCCCTGTTGCCTTCTACGACTTGTGGTGCTTTCACCAAACAGATTAATACTGAGTTGTGAGACGGAAGAATGAATCCTGGTAGCTAGAGTCTTTTCTGCAGGGGCATGAACTTCCTCCTTGCGAGTAATCTTTGTAGGATGACCAGTTGAGAGATTAGATTTGAGCTCGGCCTCTCCTCAGAGCACACGACATGCAGCACACCTGAACCACACTGTAGCTCAGCTTGCTGGAATTAAACTAGAACTCTGGGTAAACCCTCCCCCCACTACACTACATAACGGAGACTTTAGGAGTTCCCATTGGCCCGAGGGTCCCATGGGGTTCACTGTTCTTATTTAAGGATACAGTAACATATAAAAACATATATACACACAACAATAAGATAATTAATTTAGAAAAATATATTATTTGTGCAATAAAGTATGAACATAATTAAAGGAGTACTCTGGTGCAGACTATTCCTGCTCCGTCCTGCCCGGACTGCAAAACAAAATTAAAATAAACCATCACTCACCTTCCTGGGTTCCCGCGGAGCGCCACTACAGCTGATTGGTCCTCTGGTCCATCTTCTTCATACTTCGGTGTGAACAAAGCGTCACATGGTGCTCAGCCTATCGCCGGCCACCGAGATGTTCTGCCTTGGCCCATAATAGGCTGAGTGCCATGTGACGCTTCGTTCAAATGGAAGTATGAAGACGATGGACCGTAGGACCGTTCAGTTGTAGTGGTGCTCAGCGGGAACCCAGGAAGGTGAGAGATGGTTCATTTTCATTTCTTTTTTGCAGCCCGGGCAGGATGGAGCAGGAGTAGTCTGCACCAGAGTACTCCTTTAATGTAACAATAAGTCCTTTGGTGGGCCCAACACCGTACGCTTCCAAGCTCCCCAAGACAGTCCAAAGCCACAAGACAGCTATTGGTGCTGGGACACCACAACTATACACTAACGTACACTACAGTAAAAGACAAAAGTATGGTGACAAAGATCTTTTAACCAGAGTTTTAAATGCTCATCAACCACGTTACATGAAACGCAGTTTATAAAGCCACGTTGACGTTGTATTATATCTAATAGCTGGGTTTCCTGGATTTTATGCTTTTAAAGCTGTGTCACCTAAATCCCCTTTTATATTCTCTCTTGTACATCAGCCAGGCTGACAATTTAATGTGTTTTTCTTTAGCGCGAGGCTTTTGGAGAACAAGGGGGAACTCAGCTTTAAGAATAACATCCCCATCAGATAAAGACTGGGTTTCTGAGTGTTTTTTTTGTTCTTCTGCCATTGACGTACATTTGTTCAAACTAGCTAATTTTTGGAGTGTCAAAGGTCGCGCCACTAGCCAACAGTATTTCTTTTCAAGAAAAGCAGACGTACTGCAGAGTACACTTCCCTCCCAGGCCACCGCCGCCGCACCATCAAGACTTTTCTTTGTTCAGTAGAGGGATCTCCTCCTTGGGCCATAAAACATGTCTGAAGGTCCACGGTAAAAAGGTCAGTATATCAAAGAGTCATTTCAGGGGTATTACAGCTGTATGAGCTGAGTGAAACCACAAAATGGACGAACTGATGCAGAAATGGAAAAAGAAGTCAATAAATTATATGTTCCTCCAAGGTAAGGTGGGAGTCTACCAGAAAATTAAAGGGGTTATCCAGGAAAAAACTATTTTTTTTAAATATCAACTGGCTCCAGAAAGTTAAACAGATTTGTAAATTACTTCTATTAAAAAAAATCTTAATCCTTTCAGTACTTATGAGCTACGGAAGTTGAGTTGTTTTTTTCTGTCTAAGTGCTCTCTGATGACACCTGTTTCGGGAACTGTCCAGAGTAGAATCAAATCCCCATAGCAAACCTCATCTACTCTGTGCAGTTCCCGAGACAAACAGAGATGTCAGCAGAGAGCACTGTTGCCAGACAGAAAAGAACTCAACATCAGCAGATGATAATTATTGGAAGGATAATCTGTTTAACTTTTAACTTAACTTATATATATACATATATATATATATATATATATATATATATATATACATTTTTTCCTGGAATACCCCTGTAACTATTGTTCTTATAATGGTGTTTTGCTTTTTGTTTTTTTTTATTTTGTTCATTTTCCATGTCACTGACTCGTAAAATGCTCTACAATTTTTTTTTCCAAAGGTAAAAAAAAAACAAAATAAAAAAAAGGCTAAAACTTCTCACTTTATGGCTTATGCTGTGCGTGTATAGGGGCAGGGGCAGTAGTAGACTGAATTGTTATCACAGAATGGAATCACAATACCAGATGGTCAGATAAAGATGGACGCAGACCAACTTCTCTCTTCTCCACCTCCCGACACACAGGGACGTGGCTATAGAGGTAGCAGTCGCATCGGGGCCCTGGTACCTAAGGGGGCCCCAAACCACATCTGCCCCATAAGAGACCAGTATTATAATTGGCATATGAGGCCCTGTTTCAGATTTTGCATCGGGGCCCAGAAGCTACACGCTACGCCTCTGCCTACACAGTTCGGGTATGTTCACATGGCAAAATGTCCGCCCAGAAAATTTCCAGGCAGCCATTCCTCAGGCGCTGGCGCAACATGCAGCTCAGCCGATCGCTGGCTGCCGCATTGTCCGGCCTTGACCACTGATTGGCTGAGCAGCAATTTGACCAAATGGGCCTGGGCACCGGTCGTGTTCCAAACGCTGGAGCTGGGAGCTCATGACGTCATAGCCCCGCCCCCTCATGACGTCACGACCCGCCCCCTCAATGCAAGTCTATGGGAGGGGGCATGACAGACTTGAGGGGGTGGGGCTATGACATCACGATCTCCCTGTGCCGGCTCCAGCGTTCGGAGCAGTTTGTTCCAAACGCTGAGCAGCGGAGTACCCCTTTAAAGTGGCACTCCAGTGGAAATTTTTTTTTTAGATCAACTGGGGTCAGAAAGTTAAACAGATTTATAAACTACATCTATTTAAAAATCATAATCCTTCCAGTACTTATCAATGCTTGACAGGAAGTTCTTTTCTTTTTGAATTTTCTTTCTGTCTGACCACAGTGCTATCTGCTGCCACATCTCTCCATGTCAGGAACTGTCCAGAACAGGAGAGGTTTGCTATGAGAATTTGCCCCTACTCTGGACAGTTCCTGTCATAGACAGAGGTGTCAGCAGAGAGGACTGTGGTCAGACTGGAAAGAACTACACAACTTCCTCTGTAGTATACAGCAGCTGATAAGTACTGGAAAGATTAAGATTTTTATATAGAAGTCATTTACAAATCTAATATCTGAAAGAGGGACAGAAGGCACAGTCCAATAATATTCTGCCTGTAATAGTAATATATTCGCACAGTCTGGTAGTGTCCAGTGGCTGTAGCTGATAGTATGTATACTGGTGGGGTGCTAAGTACTAGAAGAAATAGTAGGCAATCCAAAAAATGTAAAGAAAGGTGAACTTGCACTCACCGACCATGTAGTAAACTTAGATCCACGAAACCTCCGTGCGGCAGGGAGACTTTAGGATGGACCTAAAGTCCAACCTAAAGTCTCCCTGCCGCACGGAGGTTCCGTGGATCTAAGTTTACTACATGGTCGGTGAGTGCAAGTTCACCTTTCTTTACAATTTTTAATTTACAAATCTGTTTAACTTTCTGGCATCAGTTACGGTAATTAAGAAAAAAAAATGTTTTCCAGCAGAGTACCCCTTAAATCCTAATGCCCTGGCCCAATCTGTCATACTGGAGGCATCGGGGGAAGCAGTGGGAGATACATTCAGGTTAATCTTTTTAAATTACAGCAGCCCGAGCATATGTAGATAAAAAAAGATTTTCACCAGAGTACCCCTTTAAGTCAATGGGGCCTACGTCTCTCTGTACATAGATATGCCATTTTGAAAGGCTGAGTTAACCAAGGCCGAGTCAATGCCCCTGTGGGCAAAGTTATTTTAGTGTCCCAATGCATGGTCCTATAGGATATAGGTATCAGCTGCTGCACATTTACCTTAAAGGGGTACTCCGGGGCTTAGACATCTTATCCCCTATCCAAATGATAGGGGATAAGATGCCTGATCGGCGGGGTCCCGCCGCTTGGGACCCCCATGATCTTGCATGCAGCACCCCAGTTAAAATCAGTCCCCGGAGCATGTTCGCTCCGGATCTGATTACTGGCGATCACAGAGCCGGCAGCGTATGATGTCACGCCTCCACCCCCGTGTTATGTCACGCCCCCTCCCATAGACTTGCATTGAGGGGCGGAGCGTGACGTTACACGCCGCCGGCCCTGTGGTCGCCGGTAATCAGACCCGGAGCGAACACGCTCCGGGGACTGATTTTAACTGGGGTGCTGCATGCAAGATCACGGGGGTCCCCAGCGGCGGGACCCCCGCGATCAGGCATCTTATCCCCTATTCTTTGGATAGGGGATAAAATGTCTAAGTGCCGGAGTACCCCTTTAAGGGGCACTCCACTGCCCTGGAGGCTGCAGGGGTCGTGACATCACTGCCACAGCCCTCAGGACATCATGCCACTGATGTTGCACTGTTTTATGTCATTAACCCCTAGAGCAGTGTTTCCCAAACGCCTCCAGCTGTTGCAAAATTACAA
Source organism: Hyla sarda (assembly GCF_029499605.1). Classification (NCBI taxonomy): domain Eukaryota; kingdom Metazoa; phylum Chordata; class Amphibia; order Anura; family Hylidae; genus Hyla; species Hyla sarda. The sequence goes on along the minus strand of NC_079200.1, from coordinate 15,802,963 downwards.
CCCTTCATGCCCGGACAGCCAACGGCACCAAGAAGAAGACCACGGACCAGGCTCAATCTTTCATGTTGCCGATTTTGCCGGTTTGCCTCTTTAAAGCCTACCTGTCATATTACAGAATAATAGTAATACTTTGTTAATAATATGTTACTCACTAGGTCAGGCCAATGATTAACATGTATATTGTATGTGTCTAGCTTCTGTACATGGCTCACAAATCAATGTTTTCCTGCTTACTCATTCTGAAATACACTGCTCAGCAAGGGGCGTGTCTGAGGCAAGCACTGAGCCTCACACATTCTGATAGGACAGGAGTGAGTGTAGAGGAGTGCTAGCTCTGCCCTCACTTCCTAAACTTTGTCCCTGCCTGTGCTTCAGCTGGGACAAAGATGCTGCTGCAGACAGACAGGATTATGTTTTGGCCGGTATGGGGATGATACTATATATATATATATATATATATATATATATTTATTTATTTATTTATTTTTGTGAAGTTTAATGGGAACTCTAATTAAAAAATTTTTTGCTATTGCACTCCTTATGGTAAATGAAAAATATTTCTAATGTACTTTGTTTAAAATTTTTTTTTAGTTTTCTATGTTTCATTTGTGTTTTAAAAAGCTGCCACTAGGTGTCTCCCTACTTTTCCAGAGCACACTTCCCCCCCATCTCTTGCAGAGACTTTGGACTTTTGCTGGCCTGGCAGAAGTCCAAAATCAGGAAATGCAGTCTGGAGTGCTGAGGGCATGGAGGGGGGGTGCAGCCTTAGCCAGTCATAGCTCATCTCACTCTGAACTTCTCTGGGCTGTGTGTAGCAGAGTGAGGGAGGAAGTTCTCCCCTGTATGGCTTCAGATGATGTCACGCCTGCTGGGGAACGCCCCTTCCCAGTCTGTGAATTTGACTGAGAATGAGCAGAAAATACAGATCAATATCAAGGTAGAAAACTGAAAAAATAATAAAAATAAAGGCAGGGGGTGTTTTATCATGATGGGGGCAGTGACCTGGGAGAATTGTGAAATTTAACAAGATCATGACAGGTATTCTTTAATTAGAAAGGTTAAAGGGGTTATCCAGGAAAAAAACTTTTATATATATATATATATATATATATATATATATATATATATATATATAAACTGGCTCCAGAAAGTTAAACAGATTTGTAAATTACTTCTATTAAAAAATCTTAATCCTTTCAGTACTTATGAGCTTCTGAAGTTAAGGTTGTTCTTTTCTGTCTAAGTGCTCTCTGATGACACCTGTCTCGGGAACCGCCCAGTTTAGAAGAGGTTTGCTATGGGGATTTGCTTCTAAACTGGGCGGTTCCCGAGACACGTGTCATCAGAGAGCACTTAAACAGAAAAGAACAACTCAACTTCAGAAGCTCATAAGTACTGAAAGGATTAAGATTTTTTAATAGAAGTAATTTACAAATCTGTTTAACTTTCTGGAGCCAGTTGATATGTACAAAAAAAGTTTTTTCCTGGATAACCCCTTTAATGTTTTTCCCTAATGTACAACATGCAAAAAGTTTTGATCCCTTACGGCGCCCGTGTAACCGTATACGTAACTATCAGGCACCACATCACCCCAGTTCTACAAATATCCTCAGTGCATTTAAAATACAAAAAAAAAAAAAAAGCCGAACTGCTTAGTATAATGTTCCTTCCATTGAAAGTGGAGATGTGGAGTGGATGACTACAGCTCCGATATATTTTCAAGTTGTGATTAACCCCGCAGGGAATGACTTAAAAATAGGAATTTGGTTATAAAATGTGCTGGTGGTGGGTGTACCGCGGCTTTGTCATTCTCTGTAATATTCATTTGTTTGCCATTCCGAGACGTACTGTACTGTAAGTCGTGATCTATTGTCTGCTTTTTATTCATAATATTTCACACTGAGTTTCGCACGGCTGATTTGATTCTAAGAAGCCATTTGTCTGCCCACAAAATAAATGCGTATGTGGGGGGTGGTACAGAGTACTTGTAAGATAAATAAACTCTATTAAAGGGGTTATCCAGGAAAAAACTTTTTTATATATATATATATATCTCAACTGGCTCCAGAAAGTTAAACAGATTTGTAAATTACTTCTATTAAAAAATCTTAATCCTTTCAGTACTTATGAGCTTCTGAAGTTGAGTTGTTCTTTTCTGTCTAAGTGCTCTCTGATGACTCGTGTCTCGGGAACCGCCCAGTTTAGAAACAAATCCCCATAGCAAACTGGGCGGTTCCCGAGACACACGTCATCAGAGAGCACTTAGACAGAAAAGAACAACCTTAACTTCAGAAGCTCATAAGTACTGAAAGGATTAAGATTTTTTTTTAATAGAAGTCATTTACAAATCTGTTTAACTTTCTGGAGCCAGTTGATATATATAAAAAAAAAAGTTTTTTTCCTGGAATACCCCTTTAACTTGGTTTCTTACTTTTGCAGTCTGGAGATAAAGGAGATTGAGAGGCTACCCAGCCTAAGGCTGCGCTAAATTTGTAACGGTGACTGTTTAAAAATCTGGCGCATTTTTCACTGTCCGTCAGCACCAACTTTTAGGTGGTAAATCTAATTCTAAAAAAAAAAATCGAGGCATATTTACTATAGGATGTAAGTATCAGCTGCTGGGCGTTTACGTTGTTAATGATGTGTGCTACTGATGTTGCACTGTTTTATGTTATTAACCCCTAGAGCAGTGTTTCCCAACCAGGTGGGAGCAGGAACGGCAAAGGGGGTGGGGGGTAGGGGAGGTGACAGACTGTTTCACACAACTAAGTGCTTCCTCTAGCCGATGCGCCTGGAGGAAGCACTTAGTTGTGTGAAACAGTCTGTCCCAGCGCCCCCCGCCATTCCTGCTTCTAACTGCTTTGTGGTGTTGTGAATTAATATAGAAGAAAAGCTTACTGGTGAGTGCCGTCTCTATCTCTTACTGTATTGGATTATACACCTGCCTTGACTGCGCCCGGTGCATCGGCAAGAAGAAGCACTTAATTGTGTGAAACAGTCTTTAAAGGGGTACTCCGCTGCTCAGCGTTTGGAACCGGCGCCAGGAGCTTGTAATGTCATAGCTCCACCCCCTCATGCCATCACACCCTGCCCCCTCAATGCAAGTCTATGGGAGGGGGCGTGACGGCAGTCACGCCCCCTCCCATGGACTTGCATTGAGGGGGTGGGGCGTGACGGCATGAGGGGGCGGGGATATGGAGTCACAATCTCCAGGCGCCGGTTCCAAACGCTGAGCAGCGGAGTACCCCTTTAAATGTTGTTCTCGTGCCATAGCAAATCCATAACCCAAATGAGTAACCTTCCTTTAGTGGTGATTCAGCACCCGCCTGATATTATTGCGGCCAGACATGAAAGGAAGCGCTCACCAGAAACTATATCCTTATTAAAAAAAAAGGAACGGGGGATCATTTCCTACATCTTGAGTCAAGAAACTATCAGGGAATCATAGAAAATGCTTCATTTCCTATCTGTCTTTAAAATGTCAGATGAAAAGATTTGGGCAGAGTTGGAGAACAATGGAAGATTCTCATAGCCCTCTGCTGCGTACACGCGGCTGAAACCTCTGCGTCTGCGCGGCACATCAATGCGCTGTCTACACAGGGATCCTATTGTGTGACTCCATGTCCTGCCTAGTATGTTTTGTTAGTTTTATAAGGTTTGATTCTGCAGAAAATATTCTCCTTATGAGTTCACAGACTATTATTTATTTATTTTTTTTCCTTACCCCGTTTTCAAAACTCACTTGTGTCGCTATGAAATTATGTGAGGTTTTCGCTTTCGCTGCGTTTTTTTTTTCTTTCCATTTTACACCAAAGTATTACATTTTAAAAATCCTCCAAAATTCAGGTGGTAAAAATGCCAATCACATATTAGGAGATACAGGAGATATTATTACTGCACTCTTCAGAGACCAGAGGCTGTGTTCACACGTGGTGCAAATTTGTTTCAGCAATGTAAAAAAAAAAAACTTTTTCAAGTAAGAAAATGGGTGAAAAATTACATTGTAATCTGTGTACAGTGACCCCCCCCCGACCTACGATGGCCCCGACATACGATCATTTCAACATGCGATGGCCTCTCAGAGGCAGCATCAACAGCCAATGCTTTTGTATGTCGGGGCCATCGCATAAACGGCTATCCGGCAGCGCAGACTGCTTCAGCGGGCACCGGATAGCCGCGTGTGCCCCGTGTGGTCCGCTGACGATCACTTACCTGTCCTCGGGGCTCCGGCGCGTCCTCTTCGGGATCCCCTGCATCGTCGGCGCTCTCCATCGTCGTCATCACGTCGCTGCGCACGCCGTCCCGTCATCCAATAGGAGCGGCGTGCGCAGCGACGTGATGGCGGCGACAGAGAAAGAGGATGCCGGGGAAGCAGAGGCCTTGCCGGAGCGTCGGGGACACCCCGGGGACGCGGCGACAGCGATGGAAGGCGACATCCAGGGCAGCGGTGACGGTCCGGAGTGGCGTGGACACGTGAGTACAACCTCCAATACCAGTGGTCTTCAACCTGCGGACCTCCAGATGTTGCAAAACTACAACTCCCAGCATGCCCGGACAGCCGTTGGCTGTCCGGGCATGCTGGGTGTTGTAGTTGTGCAACATCTGGAGGTCCGCAGGTTGTAGACCACTGTCCTATACTTTACATTGCACGGATCCCTCAACATACGATGGTTTCAACAAACGATGGTCCATTTGGAACGGATTACCATCGTATGTTGAGGGATCACTGTAATGCATCCCGACTAATGACTCTTCAGCACCACGATACGCCCAGATGACTCTTCGGCAGTAATTAACATATAACACACACCATGTTATAACTTCAGCTTTTATATTATGCAGTGCAGTATCCCAGCACGGACCCCGCTTCCAGTAACATGTTGGTTGTTGTATGGCTGCAGTGTTGTTACTATGTTCTATTGCCATTCCTTTATACTGTTTCTGACCTTTCCCAGCACTCCATGCAGCCAGAAATAATCTGTTAGGCTATGTTCACACTTTGGAACGCCCACATGAAAAATCTCAGTGCGGACATTCTGGAGACTGCGGGCAGTGGCACATAATGCCAGCGCTAACACCGCACAGGAATGCGCCAACTCATAGACGGCTATGTATTCCATGTGGAGCTGCAGAAAGAATGAACTGGTTAATTTTTTCTGCGGACACAGAATTTGGAATTTCCACGCCGGAAACATCTGGCACGGAAATTCCGGTGTGTGCACAGCGCAGCAGAATCCCGTTGAATTCAAGAGGACGCTGCTGCAGTGGAATTCCACACGAAAATTCTGAGGTGTGAACATAGCCTTAAAAGTCACATGGTCTCCGGGGGGCGTGGCTATGCTGCAGCTGGTGGCTGGATAACATCACCAGACTATGCTAGCCATACTAAATGCAAATAGGTTAAAGGTTAGATATCCCAGTAAAATATATTCCAGTGCTATATTTTACTGGGATACATTACCCTTGAACTATGTGTTTATATTTAATAAGGCTCATGTACACTAGGGCGTTTATGCTTATGTTAATTTAGCTTCCGCACTACCCAGGACCACATGGGTTTAGGAACTGAACTCCTGCGAATACCCTGAACGTTCTAGAGTATTTACAAGTCCTATATATAAACAGGATTTTCTGGAGGAAAGGGGAAGTGAGGGAATGACATCATCCACCCATCCACTCTGTCTCTGTCCAAATCCCTCTCTGAAAGCAGCCCCCACCCTCCTGAGAGACACAGACCATGTGGTTGTAGCCCTGCACTGATGAGTCATGATCTCTTTAGTGCTGAGAACTTGGAGGTATGTGCAGCCTCAGCCAATCGGGCACTGAACCTCTACTGCTCAGAGCAGGAGGGTGGGGGCTGCTGTCAGAAAGTGAGCTGGCTGGCCGAGCAGAGCTGCTATGATTGCTGGGAGATGTAAGCAAGGGGAGAGAAGGATGGCAAAAAATATCAAGCAGCCAAAGAAGACAACAGGGGCCACAGGGTCCATGCATATCAGACAGGGTGGTTTACAGGGAACATATCCAGGTAGTGTGGTGGTTTTGGAGTTTATATATATATATATATATATATATCCATACTTCCCTAGAGTACCCCTTTAACCCTAGATTGCCATAGCAGCATTGGACACATTATAAAGGGGCATCTTTAAAATACCATTACTGTCCAGTATAACAGTATGGTGAGGGCTTATTGGCCTAAATAATGGTGTCAGGTTCCCTTTAAGTGCTCAGACACTCTGAATATCACCTTGTGTTCTGGGCTGGATACCCGGTTATATGTTCCCTGAACAATGTAGATCACATTGCTGAATATAGCACAATAGCAAATGTCAACCTGAGCGCACCTAACACCCACATCCCCATACGGCCTAGTTACAGATGTCATTAAATGGGGCTCAGAAATGCCAGGTGAAGCTTTTACGTAGATTAAAAAAAAACACAATTGTCAGGGTTTGAATACATAAAGTGAGCAGGAAATCCATTAGACGGCGGTAACAAATCTGCTGTAAGAGAAAACAGCGAACAATATAACACAAGGTTAACCCTTTACTGATCATCACAGTCCAACAGCCATAACTTTTAATTTTTTCACCAACGTATAACTTATTTATTACATTTAATAATAATTTTTGGGGGAGGGATTATTAAAAAAAAAATACAAATTCTGTCTCTTTTTTTTTTGTGTTTTACATTTATACTCTGGGTCAGAACGATAACAGCAATGCCAAATCTCTATAGGTACAATAGAAACTCTGTCGCCACATTCATAGGCCCCAGTTTTTTATTTTCGGGTCGTTACGGACATTATGTTACGGACTAAGTATGTATAGCTGTTTTTTTTTAAATGTTTTATACTATAATTTTATGTTTTATTCCAAAGGAAAGGGGATAAGATGCCTGATCGCGGGGGTCCCACCGCTGGGGACCCCCATGATCTTCCACGCCGCACCCCGTTAGAATCAGCCCCCGGAGTGTGCTCGCTCCGGGTCTGATTACTGGCGATCACGGGGACGGAGCATAGTGACGTCACGGCTCCGCCCCCTGTGTGACGTCACGCCCCGCCCCCTCAATGCAAGCCTATGGAGGGGGCGTGACAGCTGTCACGCCCCCTCCATAGGTTTGCATTGAGGGGGTGGAGCCTGACATCATTGAGGGGGCGGAGCATTACGTCACATGGGGGCGGAGCTGTGACGTCACTATGCTCCGTCCCCGTGATCGCCAGCAATCAGAGCACGTACCGGGGGCTGATTCTAACGGGTGCGGTGTGGAAGATCAAGGGAGTCCCCAGCGGCGGCGGTCAGCGATCCCAGCAATCAGGCATCTTATCCCCTATCCTTTGGATAGGGGATATGATGTCTTAGTGCCGGAGTACCCCTTTAATGCATTTTTTTGTTGGGGGGGAGGGGTCATTGGGGGATTTTATTTTATTGTTTTATTAATCTTTCTTTTTTTTTTACTTTTTAAGTAGTCCCACTAGGGGACTTTTGTTTTTTTACCAGGGTTTTTTGGTCCAACATTGCACCTAAGGATTCCTGCAGGTGGAATTTTTTTTTTTTTATTGAAACAGACAATACCAAAGTCAGGGTAACGCGCTGTAGAAGTTTTTACTATGAGAAACTTTTGCTCCCAGTGTGACCTGAACAATGTGAGAGCACAACACGAATGTGACGCACAATACATAATGACATCCAGCAGCTCACAGGTGACAGGCTCATCTTCTCTGTAGCTGTTCCCTTTCTTCTCCGTTTGGTCCAGACCGCCATGAATTCTTCCAGCTACTTCTCAACTCAGCATTTCTCCACCTAGACATCCTTGGCTCCTCACTGTTGCAGTAGATCCTCATCCTCTCTTTAGTGACACATAATGGCCCTCATTTACTTAGAAAATCGGGTTGTAAGTCTATGTTGCTTTCTTACCCGACTGCTTTTTTCCCTGGTATTTATTATTATGTCGCATCCTGTTTGTCGCACGTGGGTTTTGTTGGTTTTGGTCTCCAACTCCTCTGAGTTGTCGGGAAAAAATCCACAACAATTCAACAAATTCGGGTTGGAAACCTTTATAAATACGTGGGAAAGCTCAGAAATGTCGGGTTACGCCCCTTTTTCGGGTTTGGAAGAATCCACATCGGGTCTGTCGGGAAAAATTGTCGCATCCTGTCGCAGACTGGCGCACGATGTCTGCGACATGTCGCAGACAAAGATGCGCCAAAAAAAACGGACAAAACAAGTCGGGTTTAGAATAGTAAATGAGGGCCAATGTGTGGTGTCTCAGAGTGTGAAGGTAAGGTGAATGGGGCAGATATTGTAGCCCAGGGGTTAGGTGTTATTAACCCCTAAATGTTTGTGACGCCAGGACGTGGTTTTTCTAGTAACCACTAGCGTTGAGCGGCATAGGCCATATTCAAATTTGCGATATTTCGCGAATATATGGATGAATATTCGTCATATATTCGCTAAACTCGCATATTCGTAATATTCTCGTTTTTTTTTTCGCAAATGCGAAAATTCGCATGTGTGAAAATTTATCAACTTTATAGCAAGTATACCAGTGTAACTTGATAGAAGCAGCAGAAGGGAGGGATCAATATTCGTGAATATTCGCATATGCGAGTATTCGCCCGGCGGTCTCACACAGTAGTATTAGAGCCTTCTTTAGACCACACAAGCTGGAAGCAGAGAGGGATGATCACTGTGATGTGTACTGTGAAAAAAAAAACGAATATTCGTAATTTCAAATATATAGAGCTATATTCCCAAATATTCGCGAATTCGCAAATATGCAATATTTGCTAATAAAATTTGAATTGCGAATATTCGCAAGCAACACTAGCAACCACCCGAATGGTAGTACTGCTATCCCTAGGTTAGGCAGGGTAATTATAGTCCAAGACCAGGTAAGGGTCAATGGTAGCTTTACTGAGGTAGACAGATTGTAACAGTCTTTACAGCTAGGCCAGGATCCCAGAGACGTGGCCAGTAACACGGAGGGGACCTCGCAGCTTGCTGGGACCTTGCAGTGACTTGATAGACTTTAGGGCAGCCACGCTGACTATAATAGACTTGACTTGACTGTAGGTAGTGACAGAGATGACTTGACTGTAGGTAGTGACAGTAGACAGAGATGACTTGACTGTAGGTAGTGACAGTAGACATAGATGACTTGACTTACTGGCTTGTGGCTGTAGGTGGCTTGAGGCCTCCAGATGTGCTGGACACTGGCTCTGAGACGTCTGGTCTTTATTGTTCCTCAGCAGGAGTGTGGTAGAAGAGAGAGATTGTAATGGCCGCCCCTCTTATAAAGGGGGGTTGAGCCAAAAGCCCATAGGTCAAGCTGCAGGTCACCTGGTTAGCTGGTGCTCTCTTGGTAACAAACACATCATGTGAACACATTATCATGTGACTAACTCAAAGGTCCTTAAAGGTCCTTTATACATAACACACATAACACTACACATAATATATATTACTATGGGGGAGACACTGCAGGAGGGCCCCTAGGACACAGAGGGACTCAACCTGACAGGGCCTAAGTACTTTACGGGACTGAATCCTGTACTGGGACATCACAAATGTACCCCGAAACACAACAGTTCCTGATACTGCACCCCTAAATATAAAACCACCACACACAATATTAGGTCCACTTACTGTCTACTGCAAATAGTGCTTCATTCTGGGCCTCCTGAAATAAACAAACATCTGCACTGTGCCCCCTGACATGAGTTATAACACACACTGTGCCCCCTGACATGAGTTATAACACACACTGTACCCCCAGACATGAGTTATAACACACACTGTACCCCCTGACATGAGTTATAACACACACTGTGCCCCCTGACATGAGTTCTAACACACACTGTACCCCCAGACATGAGTTATAACACACACTGTACCCCCTGACATGAGTTATAACACACACTGTGCCCCCTGACATGAGTTCTAACACACACTGTACCCCCAGACATGAGTTATAACACACACTGTACCCCCTGACATGAGTTATAACACACACTGTGCCCCCAGACATGAGTTATAACCCACACTGTACCCCCTGACATGAGTTATAACACACACTGTGCCCCCTGACATGAGTTATAACACACACTGTACCCCCAGACATGAGTTATAACACACACTGTACCCCCAGACATGAGTTATAACACACACTGTGCCCCCTGACATGAGTTATAACACACACTGTGCCCCCAGACATGAGTTATAACCCACACTGTACCCCCTGACATGAGTTATAACACACACTGTACCCCCAGACATGAGTTATAACACACACTGTACCCCCAGACATGAGTTATAACACACACTGTACCCCCTGACTTGTTATATTACATAATGTGCCTGCTTAAATTGTTTATAGTACACTGTGTCCCTGAAATCTATTATAGCACAAAATGTGCCCCTGAAATTCATTATAATACACACTGTGCCCCCTGTAATTTATTATAACACAAAATGTGCCCCTTAAATTCACTAAAATGAACTCTGTGTCCCTGAAATTCATTATAACACACACTGTGCCCCAAGGATTTTGGTATGATTTGCACACTATAAAACAGAACAGATCCTATGAATCAAAACAGATCATAAGGAATCTGACATGAAAACTAGAAGCCATGATGCCAAAGTAAAAGGGGCCATACACATGAAAGTCGGCTGGCACTGCTCAATTATTTAAAGGGGTATTCCAGGAAAAAAAACTTTATCATTTTTATATCAACTGGCTCCAGAAAGTTAAACAGGTTTGTAAATGACTTCTATTAAAAAAAATATTAATCCTTCCAATAATTATCAACTGCTGAAGTTGAGTTGTTCTTTTCTGTCTGGCAACAGTGCTCTCTGCTGACATCTCTGCTTGTCTCGGGAACTGCACAGAGTAGAAGAGGTTTGCTATGGAGATTTGCTTCTACTCTGGACAGTATGAGCGGGATGGGTAATAGCTCATTCGAGACTGTAGACAGTAACCAACAATCTATATAGATTGCTGGTTACTGTATAGCTCCTTTTGCTGTACAGAAGTGACAGACCGCCCTGCCCGGTGAGTAGCCATCACTTCTCTGCAGCACCAGCACATCTCCAAGGGTGGGGATTAGAACGTGCTGTGAAGAAGCGACGAAGACTGCATGAAGAGGTAGTAGATGGGGACTCGAACAGGAGAATGCAGGACTATTGCCGATGTAGCACATCATACGTCATGTAAACTTTTGTGTGCCAATGAAACTGTGCCCATAACACGCCCCACTGTCGATCGCATTGTCAGGGATTGCTTGAGGTGAGTCATTAAAATATGAGTGACCGCTGCTGCATATGCTGAGGGCCGGCACAAGAGATTCACACCAGACAGGATGTTGGTATAATATCTCCTTACTCACAAAGGAGCTGCCCAAGGAGTTCTGTTTAATTCAGGAAGTACATTTGGTTTTTACATTTGAAAAAAGAGGAGGGTTAGTTATGACGTCAAAAATCTACATGTTACATTTTGATTGGTTATTTGAGCTTTATCTCTGTTTATATTAGCATATTTTGTATTTTCTTTCTTTCTTGGCGAAAGTTCATTTATGCAGCCCTCTCGCTCTAATACTGGAAAATTCCAGTTCTTTGCCCTTCTTATACAATCTGCATCTTCCTCAAATGTTTTGACTTCCAACGTCTCATCTTGGGCCTTCTGGCGTCAGTCCAAGGTCCTTAGTCACGAGCAGATTGCAAGGTCAGGAACATGGTGCATAGTTTAAAAGTAGGTAACAGATATCTTTTTCCAGCATTAAGAATGACATACAGTGGTCCCTCAACATACGATGGTAATCCATTCCAAACGAACCGTTTGTTGAAACCATCATATGTTGAGGGATCTGTGCAATGTAAAGTATAGGATGTAATACTCACCTGTCCCCGCCGCTCCGGACCGTCACCGCTGCCCTGGATGTCTCCCTCCATCGCTGTCGCCGTGTCCCCGGGGTGTCCCCACCGCTCCGGACGTCTCTGCTTCCCGAGGATCCTCGCTCTCCATCGCCGCCATCACGTCACTACGCATGCCGCTCCTATTCAATGACGGGACGGCGTGCACGGCGACGTGGTGACGACGATGGAGAACGCCGCTGATGCAGGTGATCCCAAAGAGGACGCTCCGGAGCCCCGAGGACAGGTAGGAGACCATCACCGGAGCACACGGGGCACTGTAAACGACTATCCGGTGGCAGCTGAAGCAGTCTGCGCTGCCGGATAGCAGTTTATGCGATGGCCCCGACATACAAAAGCATCGTAAGTTGATGCTGCCTTCGCAGGCCATCACATGTTGAAATTATCGTATGTCAGGGCCATCGTAGGTTGGGGGGTCACTGTATAAATATATATAAGTATTAATATATATACTGATCGGCAGTCACAATCATTTTAATCAACTTGACAGCATCAGTCTGCATTAGTCATCCATGCGGTTTGCACCTATGCGACAGCACTGACCAAAAAAAAAGTGCACCGATTGTCACCTACCTGCTTACTAGTATCAGTATCTAATAGGTAACTGGTGCCGCCTGTATTCGCCCGAGGCCATATATACAGTAATTGTAATGTTTTTATGTCTTACATTAAATATGGCTGACATGTTGATACAGGTTAAGTATATAAATATCCGTACATCTGTATCATGGGTCATTGCCCTCTTCGGGAGAGAACAGTCCGCTCCCATTAGGCAGGATTTTATTCGAAGCATATGGATGCAGACAGACATTCCCTGGGCTGTCGGGGAAAAAAAATAATAAAAAAATAAGAACTATTTTTAATGACTGTCAATCGTGCTGCTGGATTTGATAAACGCAAAAGGAGAAATATATCATGTGGGTGGAAAGGGAATTCATATGAGCCTAAGTGATTCTGAGGGGAAATCTTCATCGGCTGCGGTGCTGAAATTATCTATAGAACAGTCAAGGTCGTGCGCTCATTTATTTCTCCAAAAAATTGGTAAATCTTCTCTTTTTGCGCACATACGATCAATTACTTAGCGTTACATTTTATTAGCATACAGCAAAGACCATAGTTGCAGGAGTTAAAGGGGTACTCCGCTCCTAGACATATATCTTATCCCCGATCCAAAGGATAGGGGATAAGATGTCTGATTGCGGGGGTCCCACTGATGGACACAGCACTGCTCAGTGTTATCGGTCATCTTCTGCTCTGGTCTGCTCGATCTCAGACCATGTTCAGAATCCCCATAGAATATGAATGGGGCAGCAGCCGTGCATGCAGGCTTCTGCTCTTTTTGCTCCATTTACTAGGGGAACATTGTATCTTTGTACTTGGGATCAGTGGGGGTCTACCAGCTGTTATCAGCAACCGAGCTCTCCCCGCTAATGGCGGACATCTGCGATCATGCTGATGTGGACCATTAAAGGGTACCTCTCATCAAAAAAACTTTTGATATATTATAGATTAATGTTTGCAGAGTAACTTCACAATTGCATGTTATTGAAAAATATGCTTCTTTCTATTTAATTTTCCACTTTGAAGAAATGACCACTAGGGGTCTCCCTACCAGTCCTGGCAGCAAGCATTTCAGACTCATGCTGGAGTCCTAAACACTACTAGCTGCCAGTCTGCTTTGTTCACAAAGGAGAACACTAAGAGCTGCCAGCCTGCTTTGTTCACAGCCTGTTTGGCTGTGAACAAAGCAGGCTGGCAGCTCTGAGTGTTTAGGACTCCAGCATGAGTCAGAAATGCTTGCTGACAGGACTGATCGGGAAAAATACAATAGAAAGAAGCATATTTTTCATTAACATGCTATTGGAAAGTTATTCAACATTCATTAATCTAAAATATATCAAAAGTTTATTTGATGAGAGGTACCCTTTAACCCTGTAGATGCAGTAATCGATGCCAATCATGGCATCTGTAGAAAGAAAAATTAGGTTTCGGTGGGTTCGGTTTGCTTATCGGACCCCCACAACGTGATAGCGGCAGTCCGTTGGGTTACAATGATGGTCGGAAGTTTCTTATCCATCTTCAGATCGCTCATCTTCTTGTGTCTGCCTAGGCAGGATTGTACAAGATGAGCACCGATTGTACTGATCATATAATAGTTCCCTATGGGGATTTTAAAAAGTGCTCAAAAAATTATAAAAAATAAGTATTTTTAAAAATACATAAAAGCCCCTACCCTATTTAACCCCCCCCCCACCCGTTTTTCAAATAGAAAATGTAAAAGTAAAACAAATTTAAAAAAATAAACATACAGCATTTGGTATCCAAACTATTAAATATAATGTTTATGATCCCATACGGTGAACGGTGTACACGTAAAAAAAAAAAAAATACCAAACGCCAGAATTTCAGATTTTTGGTCACATCACAGGTCAGATAAAAAAAGTCCTTTTAACAAAAAAATTGTACTGATAACAACTAAAGATCAGAACACAAAAAACAAGTCTTTATACAGCAGGGCATCCGAAAAAATATAAAAGTTATCAGGGTCAGAACAATTTTTAAGGGGTATTCCGGCTTTATACATGTTATTCCCTATCCAGAGGATAGGGAATAAGATGTATGATCGTGGGGGGCCCGCCGCTGGGAACCCTCTCGATCGCGGTGCAGCCCCCGGCATTCTGTGTCGGGCGCTGCCTCCGAGACGGGTATGTGACGTCATGGCCACGCCCCTCCATAGACATGAATAGAGGGGCGGGGTGTGACGCCACTAGGGGGCGTGCCCATGATGTCACATCCCCGTCTCGGAGGCAGCACCCGGCACAGAATGCCAGGGGCTGCACCGAGATCGCGGGGGTCCCCAGCGGTGGGACCCCTGCGATCATACATCTCATCCCCTATCCTTAGGATAAGATGTATAAAGCCTGAATACCCCTTTAAAGGGGTACTCCGGTGGAAAACATTTCTTTTTAAATCAACTGGTGCCAGAAAGTTACACAGATTTGTAAATGACTTCTATTAAAAAATGTTTACCCTTCCAGTACTTTTTAGCAGCTGTATGCTACAGAGGAAATTCTTCTCTCTTTGAATTTATTTCTTGTCTTGTCCACAGTGCTCTCTCCTGACACCTCTGTCCGTATCAGGAACTGTCCAGAGCAGGATAGGTTTACTATGAAGATTTTCTCCTGCTCTGCACAGTTCCTGATATGGGCATCAGGTGTCAGCAGAGAGCACTGTGGACAAGACAAAAAAGAAATTCAAATAGAAAAGAATTTCCTCTGTAGTATACAGCTGCTAAAAAGTACTGGAAGGGTAAAGATTTTTTTAATAGAAGTAATTTACAAATCTGTTTAACTTTCTGGCACCAGTTGATTAAAAAAAAAAAGTTTTTTTACGGAGTACCCCTTTAAGCATACCCCTTTTGTCAAAAAGTCTGACTTTTTAGTAGTACAAGAAAAGCATGTAAACATAGGTATCATTTTAATCATATCGACCCACACAATAATTATAACAGGTCACTTTTGCCGTGAAATGCACTGCGTAAAAATGTAAAAGAAAAAATGGAAAATTGTTTTTTTCTCAACATTGTAAATTATCCTAACATAAAAAAAAAATCACAGATAAACTAATAATAATAATGAATAATAACAATGCCAGAGAAAGATGCCCCCAGAAGCCAATCTCGGCACCTGTGATGATCTAAACCAGTGTTTTCCAAACAGGGTGCCTCCAGGTGTTGCAAAACTACAACTCCCAGCATGCCTGGACAGCCTTTGGCTGTCCAGGCATGCTGGGAGTTGTCGTTTTGCAACACCTGGAGGCACACTGGTTGGGAAACACTGAGCTAAACAAATGAAGTTGGGATTGTGTTTTACATGGGTGACCACGTGTTGCGGGTCCATTGTAAAAATTCTCCGAACCTACTGTCCAACATTGTCAGCTATCAGGCACAGGACATGGGGTCACTATGGATGAATTGTGTCACATATGGTCACATTGTCGTAGTTCTAGCACATTGGTCGTGTTTGGTTTGCAGGAGGGGAGGGCGGCAGATGGGAGATCTTCTTAAATGTCGCTGTTTGCTCAGGACCGGGATTTTCCTTTTATTTAAACATTAAGCATAAAATAGGGCAACATGAAGGAGATTTCTTAGTCTGCGGCGGATTATCTGATTATACATAAACCCTGAGGTGATCACAACCAGACTCTGAGCTGAATTATCAGATTTTCGGGGACAAGAAGTGCTTGGGGGGGGGGGGGGACCTTAGGATTATAAATGTAGCATCTTGTTATTCTGAGGTTAAATTTTTATACTGATGTGTTTAGTGTCTTATTATAATCACATAGACATAGATAGATAGAAAGATAGATAGATATGAGATAGATATATATGAGATAGATATGAGATAGATAGATAGATAGATATGAGATAGATAGATATGAGATAGATAGATAGATAGATATGAGATGGATTGATAGATAGATAGATAGATAGATAGATATGAGATAGATAGATAGATAGATAGATGAGAGATATGAGATAGATAGATGAGCGATAGATAGATACATATGATATAGATAGATATGTGATGGATGAGAGATAGATAAATACATATGATATAGATAGATAGATTAGAGATAGATAGATAGATATGAGATAGATAGATATGAGATAGATAGGTATGAGATAGATAGGTATGAGATAGATTGATAGATATGAGATAAATAGATAGAAAGATAGATAGATATGAGATAGATAGATATGAGATAGATAGATATGAGATAGATATGAGATAGATAGATGAGAGATATGAGATAGATAGATGAGCGATAGATAGATACATATGATATAGATAGATATGTAATGGATGAGAGATAGATAAATACATATGATATAGATAGATAGATGAGAGATAGATAGATAGATATGAGATAGATAGATATGAGATAGATAGATATGAGCTAGATAGGTATGAGATAGATAGATATGAGATAGATTGATAGATATGAGATAAATAGATAGATAGATAGATAGATAGATAGATATGAGATAGATAGATAGATGAGAGATATGAGATAGATAGATAGATGAGCGATAGATAGATACATATGATATAGATAGATATGAGATAGATAGATATGAGATAGATAGATAGATATGAGATAGATAGATAGATATGAGATAGATAGATATGAGATAGATAGATATGAGATAGATAGATATGAGATAGATAGATATGAGATAGATAGATATGAGATAGATAGATATGAGATAGATAGATATGAGAGATAGATAGATATGAGATAGATAAATAGATAGATAGATATGAGAGAGATAGATACATATGAGATAGATAGATATGATATAGATAGGAGATAGAAAGATTTGAGATAGAGATTTTTTTTAATTATTATTATTATTACTTTATCTCTTTACACCTCTATACATTTCAGTGAACATTCCTACAAGCTCCAAGTAACTGCAGAGATTTAGGGTTGAGATCAGGTTTTCCATACAATTCTGATATTTACAATTTAGATTAAAAATCCGATTTCTTCATAAACACGGTTCAGACAAGACTGGCGCAGCAGCGGTAAAGCTGTCAGCACGGCGAGGACACTAACCAGACGAACGTCTTCTCAGCTCCTAAGAATTCATTAAGATCCTGATAAAGGGAATTTAATAAACTCCATTATTGTCCTAATTGGGAAGTGAGTGTCGGCTGCTCACAGATGGGAGCGGAGCAGCATGAAGTGTCCTCCGTGTCTATTACATCACTTTATATTACAGCCGCACACAGCTGGAGGAGGTTTGGTTGCTATGTATGATTTTAGATTTGTTTTAAATTATTCATGTTGCACATTTTTCCCCCCAAAAAAACATCCACTACACAGATTTTAGTGATGTATGGCACTACGCCTATCCGCTGTCACATTATGTTTAAAGGGGTACTCCAGTGGAAAACAATTTGTTTTAAATCAACTGGTGCCAGAAAGTTAAACAGATTTGTAAATTACTTCTATTAAAAAATATTTACCCTTCCAGTACTTATCAGCTGCTGTATGCTCCACAGGAAGTTGTGTAGTTCATTACAGTCTGACCACAGTACTCTCTGCTGACACCTCTGTCCATGTCAGGAACTGTCCAGAGTAGGAGCGAATCCCCATACCAAACCTCTCCTGCTCTGGACAGTTCCTAAAACAGACAGAGGTGTCAGCAGAGAGCACTGTGGTCAGACAGAAAGGAAATTCAAAAAGAGAAGTACTTCCTGTGAAGCACAAGTACTGGAAGGATTAAGATTTTTTAATAGAAGTAATTTACAAATCTGTTTAACTTTCTGGCACCAGTTGATTTAAAAAAAAAACATTCCCACCGGAGTACCCCTTTAAAGGGGATCTGCAGTGTAAGGCCCTTTTCACACAGCCGTTTGTGACCCGGCAGGCAGCAGACATCAGAAAAGGAGGATAGCGGGAGAAAAATTAGTGCTTGTGACGTCATTTTCTCCTGCTACAAAAAACAATGGCGCCCGACGGACCCCATTATAGCCAATGGAATCTATCGGGACCCGTTGTTGCTCGTTGTGCCCTGTCCCGATAATGGACGTTAAAGGCAAAACATTTTTAAAAAAAGTGAGCCTAATGGCCATTTTCGGGCGAGGCACAACAGCAGTGTGAAAGTACAACAGCAATGTGAAGACACTCATTCCATATCCAAACCCTGGGACCCCCCCGCGATCTCGTATGGGGCCACAGCTCTCCCGTGCAGGAGGCATGTCAGCCGCAGCATGACGCCCCCCTCCAGCGTTCGTGCATCTCTGCCTCTCCCATAGAGCTGTATGGGGAGGGGGGAGGGCTGTCGTCAACCTCAGTGAGGTTCATAACACGTGCATTAGCCGCGCACAGCCATGGCAATGCCGAGTCCCCATACGGGAGATCGTGGGGGGTCCCATCGGTCGGACCCCCCGTGATCAGACACTTATCCCTTATCCTACGGATGGGGGGTAAGTGTCTAACACTGCAGTACTCTTTTAAGGGTGTCTGGAGATCCCGATTTCTTCCTGTCTCGCCTATACCTGCAGCTGTTGTAATTGATCCAGACATTAGCTTTGTTGGAAAGGTATGAGATCTGCAGAGAGGATCCGTCCTCTGCTCCCCCTGGTTCCCTCTACACTGTGGTAGAGGCCTGAAGGGGTCAATAACCATTGTGCTCTGCTCTCTCTTTCTGGCTGCTGCACCCCAGACATCTGGTGCACGGAGCGAACTTCCCCTACGTGCCGGATGACTGGCGATGTAGGGAAGAGGCTTGTGGCATCACAATGCCCCCTCAATGCAAGTCTATGAATGGGGGCATAACGGCCGTCACATCCCTCCCATAGACTTGCATTGATGGGCATGACGGCCGTCACATCCCTCCCATAGACTTGCATTGATGGGCATGACGGCCGTCACATCCCTCCAATAGACTTGCATTGAGGGGGTGTGGCCGTGACGTCATGAGCCTCTGGCGCTCCACCTGACGCTCTAAACGAACAGCGGGTGCTGCAGGGGGATCACAGGGATCCCCAGCAGCGGGACCCCCACGATCAGACATCTTATCCCTTATCCTTTGCATAGGGGATAAGATGTCTAGGGGTGGAGTACCCCTTTAAGGAAGTGATGCAGACACAGAGAAGATAATCCCAGTGTCATGTACCGCCCTCGAAGAGCCTGAGGAAGTGATGCAGATACAGGGGAGAGAATCCTATTGTCATGTACTTCCCCTGAGTAGAGTCTGTGGAAATTAGGCAGACACTGGGGACCGAGTCCCTGTGACATGTACCGCCCCCGCGCAGAACCTGAATAGTGATGCAGATATAGGGGAGAGAGTCCCAGTGGCATGTACCACCCCCACAGAGTCTTAGGAAGTGGTGCAGACACAGAGCACATAATCCCAGTGTATTTATGGCCCCCGTGGGCTGCGCACATAATACAACACAATGGGGGAGATTCATCAAAACCTGTCCAGAGGAAAAGTAGCTGAGTTGCCCATAACAACCAATCAGATCGCTTCTTTCATTTTTGAAAAGGTCTCTGAAAATGAAAGAAGCGATCTGATTGGTTGCTATGGGCAACGCAGCACCTTTCCCTCTGGACAGGTTTTGATAAATCTCCCCCAATGTATTTGTTTTCTCCAGAATATTCATTAAAAGGTTATTACCGGCTTTCCATGCCCCAATCCATATTTCTTTGCATTATGTGGGTACGATGGTTCTTGGGACCTTACGATGATCTCCAATGGCTGGACCCAGTTCTTATTTTAGCCTCACCGCACTGCGCTCACCCTTTAGTGAACGATATGCTGTCGGCCAGGAACATTTGGTGACACATGCTTAACACTGTAATGAACACTTTTGTGGTTTTGTTCTGTGGTGGCCCAGTACGGGAGATGCTGCCCTGTACCCTTACTGTCCTGTCAGGCAGCCTCCTTCAGTGTCCCCAGGGCCCCTTATACCTGTTTCCCCCCTGTACATATGTTCTGCAGTGTATTGTATTATAAAATGTGTTGTATCTTTAAGAGTTATACCATGTGATATGTCATGTGATTGTTACCCAGGAGGTACCAGTGACCAGGTGATCCCAGGGGTGACCTATGGGCCCCCTGCTAGTCTCCCCCATATAAGCCCTGGGTGGAGCTTCTCTCTCCCTCAAAGTCCTGCAGCCACCATCAATTGAAGAAAGCTAAAGTCACAGCTTAATGAGTCAAGTCAAGTCAGTCCCTGTCATCTGTCAAGGCAGCGTGGTCTGCATTCAATTGTCCAGTCCTACTACAAGTCCCAGCAAGCCCTTAAAGGGGTACTCCGCCCCTAGACATCTTATCCCCTATCGAAAGGATAAGGGATAAGATGTCAGATCGTGGGGGTCCCACCGCTGGGAACCCCCAGGATCTCGGCTGCAGGACCCACCTGTTGCTCCTTCCGGCAGCGCTGGAGGCTCTCATCCTAACACCTCACTACCACGGTGACGTGATATCGTGACGTCACGACTCAGCCCCCGTGTGACGTCACGTCTTGCCCCCTCAATGCAAGTCTATGGGTCACGCCCCCTCCCATAGACTTGCATTGAGGGGCGGGGCGTGACGTCACACGGGGGCTGAGTCGTGACGTCATGATCTCACGTCACCGTGGTCAGGAGCCGAAGCCTCCAGCGTTTCCGGAAGCCGCAACAGGTGGGTCCTGCAGCCGAGATCCCGGGGGTTCCCAGCAGCGGGACCCCCGCGATCTGACATCTTATCCCTTATCTTTTCGATAGGGGATAAGATGTCTAGGGGCGGAGTACCCCTTTAAGGTCTCTGAGTCACTGGACACCTCCTTGGGCCCTGGCTGAACTGTATAGACTTTACCATCTTTCTACCCTCAGTAAAGCTACCGATGTCCGTAACTTGGCGTCGGAGTCTTTATTGCCCCCGTGCCTAGCCCAGGATCCAGCGGTATACCTTAGGGTGGTTATAGGCTAAACCACACCCTGGCGTCACAAATACAAGGGGTTAATGCCATCTGCCCCTAGGGTAACAACATCTGCCCTGCACCTCACACCCCGCTACCACAGTTCTGTTACATTTTTCTTCTTTGTTTTAAAGGGGTTGTGCGCTTCCCTGACTTTCGGAACTCCGCTCACAGCGTCCGGAAATTCATTACTCCGAACGCTGTGTGCGGGCTTCCGTGTTCGCGGCCATCGGGCGTGACGTCCCGCCCGTCCCCTCGCGACGTCTCGCCCGCCCCCTCGTGACGTCTCGCCCGCCCCCTCCTGACGTCGCGCCCCCTTACCATAGACTTTCGTTGAGGGGCGGGCGAGACGTCACGAGGGGGCGGGCGAGACGTCATGAGGGGCCGGGCGAGACGTCGCGAGGGGGCGGGCGAGACGTCACGAGGGGGCGGGCGAGAAGTCGCGAGGGGCCAGGCGGGACGTCACGCCCGATGGCCGCGAACACGGAAGCCCACACACAGCGTTCGGAGTAATGAACTTCCGGACGCTGTGAGCGGAGCTCCGAAAGTCAGGGCAGCGCACAACCCCTTTAAATAGATTTACAAGGCTCCAACGTGATATTCTCGACTGAAAGGATAAAAATAATCTTTATTTATACATAAGGCGCCACGTCTGTTCTCTAAAATGGGAACACAGCTGTGCGCTGTTATTATGGGGTTTTTACATTATGTAACTAGAAAGTGTTTATAAAGATCAAGGGCAGAAGTGCGGTTACTCACAATGGATACGAGGGACTTTACTGTGCAACTTATTTTAGAACAAATCTTTAATACATCTTGGGAGACATTACTAAACAAGGTTGTGGAAGTTTCTTTTGTAGTTCTGTTCCTGGAAAAAAAAAAAAAGGAAACAAAGCTACTAAAAACAAAAGAAAGAGAGAAACTTACAGCAAAAAATCTACAAAAGAAATTCATAGTTTCATGGGGTGAGACATGCTGTGAACATTATTATGTCATTCCTTAAAGAGGTACTCCGGGGATCTAAATCCATAGCCCATCCTTTCTCTTTCATCAACCTATTTGTCACTTACATACATAAGGTGAAAGAATGACATCATCCAGCCATCCACTCTGTCTCTGTCCAAATCCCTCTCTGAAAGCAGCCCCCACCCTCCTGAGAGACACAGACCATGTGGTTTCTGCCCTGCACAGATGAGTCATGCTCTCTTTAGAGCTGAATACTGGGAGGAGTGTGCAGCCTCAGCCAATCAGACACTGAACCTCTCTTTGCTGCTCAGAGCAGGAGGGTGGGGACTGCTGTCAGAGAGTGAGCTGGCTGGCAAAGCAGAGCTGCAATGATTGCTGGGAGATGTAGGCAAGAGGGAAGGATGGCAAAGAATATGAAGTAGCCAGAGAAGACAACAGGGCCCACAGGAGCCATGCTTATCAGGCCGGATGGTTTACAGGGAACATATCCAAGAAGTGTGGTGGCTTTGGAGCTTTTTATGTATTGGGAAACACTGAAGTAGAAATAAGCAAATGAAGTCATGATTTTTATATTTATTCTTACAGCAAATCTCCGGATAATTCTCCAATTACGGTTTCACATAAGAAGATAGTCTCTTCATCGCCGTGGCTTATTACGGCAAATATCGAAAGCGTAATGTGTAATTCGCAGAGTGACACCGGCTCGTCCAGGAACGCGGCTAATCACATCCACTCGATGCGCGGTCACATTTCCATCATTAGCCAAGTCCTTCTGGTTGGGAATTTTCATGCCTGTTGTGAAAGCGAGATTATAGTCTCTCATCCTGCTGACCTACATTGTCGTAATATATAATGATTTAACCCCTTAATGACGAAGCCCATTTTCATTTTTGCCTTTTTAGATATTTTTTCCTTCTTTTCGCTCTTTTATTGTTTCTATCCACAGAGCTATGTGAGGGCTTGTTTTTACATAGTGCACTTTACGCTAAAACTGATATGCTCTCTTTACTCTGTGGGTCGATACGATGAAAACGATACCCATGTTTACATGCTTTTCTACTACTGAACTGCTTTTAGAAAAAAAAGTCGAACTTTTGGAACAAAATTAGTTTGTTTAAAGCTGCCTTCGTTCACACGCTATTTGTTTTTGTGGGTTTTCCGCTGCGTATTTGAAAGGGGGCGGGCTCTTCTCAGTTTTCCGCAGCAGATTTTCCGCGGAGGAATTTACGCTGCGGAAAATCCGCCGGAAGCCCCATTGAAGTCAGTAGGGACTGCAGCGGCTTTCCGCAGCGTAAATTCCACCATGAAAAATCTGCTGCGGACAGCCGAGAAGAGCCCGCCCACTTTCAAATGCGCAGCAGAAAGCCCGCAAGAACAAATAGCGTGTCAACGCACCCTCATTCTAACCCCTATACTTTCTAACAGGACTGTATGAGGGCTTTGGCGCTGTGATCTGTAGTTTTTATTGGTACCATTCTAGGTTTTATGGGACTTTTTGATCGCTTTTTATAATTTTTGTTCTGATATAGAATGTGACCAAAAATCACCAATGGCATTTGGTATTATTTCATGTTTAGGTCGTTCACCGGGAGGGATTATAAACATTATGGGGGAGATTTATCAAAACCTGTCCAGAGGTAAAGTTGCAGAGTTGCCCATAGCAACCAATCAGATCGCTTCTTTCATTTCTCAGAGGCCTTTTCAAAAGTGAAAGTAGTGATCTGATTGGTTGCTAAGGGCAACTCAGCAACTTTTCCTCTGGACAGGTTTTGATAAATCTCCCCCTATGTTTAAATAGTTCGGAGATTCCTGCACACAGCGATACAAAAAAAAAAGAAAAAATTATTAGGGGAGGATGATTACCATTTGTATTAGGCTTTTATATACTTTAGATTTTTTTTTTAAATATTTATTTTACAGTTTTTGAGTCTCCACAGGGGACTACTATGATCAATGATAAGATTGCAATATACTGATTAGTACTATGTAGAGATGAGCGAATTTACAGTAAATTCGATTCGTCACGAACTTCTCGGCTCAGCAGTTGATGACTTTTCCTGCATAAATTAGTTCAGCTTTCAGGTGCTCCGGAAAGAGTCTCCTAGGACTGTATCCACCTTTTCCAGCCCACGGGAGCACCTGAAAGCTGAACTAATTTATGCAGGATAAGTCATCAACTGCCCAGCTGAGAAGTTCGTGACGAATCGAATTTACTGTAAATTCGCTCATCTCTAGTACTATGCATTAGTCCATACACTTCAAGGCGCGGTGTGCTGCATTTTTTAGTCCGAATAAATACATGTATGCATTCTGGGATTGCCATGAACGTAGTCACTAGTTGACTATGTTTAGACCATTACAATCAATGGGTCACGGTTGGGAAATACTGACCTACACTATATACTACTATATAATCCAACACGCTAGGAGTTGTAGTTGATACAGGCTGTATCAGGGCATGCTGGGAGCTGTAGTTAGTAACTAACTGCAACTCCCGAAATTAATTAAAAAAAAAAAGCGATCAAAAAGTCACAGCAAAACAAAAATGGTCCTGTTAAAAACTACAGATCCGGGCTCCAAAAATTTGCCTCATACAGGCCGGTATAAGGAGAAATAAACAAGTTATAGGGGTCAGAATAGGACAAAATTTCGCCTGCATATGTGTATCCTGTGATGTCACGCATATATAATTAATTATGCAAATTAGCATGGCCGGTATGTTTTTTGCAAGAAAGGTGGCAGCCCTAATTGGCAGGGTTCACAGTAGTCAAAATATATCAAAACCAACCAGATACCCTTTCCATGCAACATCCCATTTACATATAAATCTCCAACACAAAGTACTTGACCAGTGACAGATGACATCGTCTGACATGTTTGTGATGTCATCGGACAATCCTATCACCCATGCCATTACCTAAAATGGGTGACACCTCAGACACTGCTGAATCAAGTGTGTGGGAGATACTGCTCCGGCTTTTTGGAATGAGGATATTGTTCTCCATTCTCCAAACCTTTTAACATTGGAGTGGCAACTGGCAGCGCGGCGGTATGTAAATGAGGTGCACTATATATAGCGGGTGTATGTATGCGATGCCCTACTAACAAGGTGTTCTCATTTTACCCTTCATTACATGGCACTGACCTGATTAGTTAGGATAAAGACATTGCCACTTAAGGTAAAAACAAGTGCGCGGCTTTCACCTTCTGCATTTCATTAGGAGAGAGGATGTAATCTGCGCTATGAAATAAGAATATTAATAAACCGGATCCACCCGGGCGAGATGTTATGATATCAATGACACAATGCCGAATGAGATCATCCTGGAAGAGGGAAAACAAATGCTAAATAGTCAAAAGATTGGCAGTAATAGAGTCATACACCCCAAGGTATAGGAGCAGAGCGTCCATCATCCTATCCATGACACATTACATAGACTCTATAGTGGGGGGGAAACATTGAGGTCAGATATGAAATGAATCACTAATTGGTTGTTGGTAAAGACGAGAATCGCGCTTCTTATGTTTCCAAGATTTGGGTTCTCCGACAGCTGCTTGTGAAAAGTCACCAAGCCCAGATCCTGGATCTAGAGGAGAAACTGGCAACACTGAGACGCATTGACAACTTGGTGAGGAGTCTCCTGGTCACTGAGCAAGTACTCTCTGGGGTAGAGGTGGGGGAGGATAGTGGGACGGAGGTGCTGAACAGTCAAGCAGTTAGCTGGGTAACATTTAGAAAACGGGGCAGAGGGAAAAGTGTCAGGGAGGCTAGTCCTGATCTGGCACACCCCAACAAGTTTGCCCAGTTGGCAGATGAGCTGGATGCCATTTCAGACTTAGCAGTACTGCAGCAGGACTCTGCCTCTGACCGCCAGGGGGGTATATGCTCCAGTAAGGAGGGAGGGAGGAGTGCAGGGCAGGCCAGACAGGTACTGGTAGTGGGGGACTCAATTATTAGGGGGACAGACAGGGCGATCTGTCACAAAGACCGGGATCGCAGAACAGTGTGTTGTCTTTCTGGCGCTCGAGTTTGGCATATCGGGGATCGGGTTGACAGGTTGCTGGGTGGGGCTGGAGAAGACCCAGCAGTCATGATACATATTGGCACCAATGACAAAGTAAGAGGTAGGTGGAGTGTCCTTAAATATTATTAATGTACCTGGGGGTGGAGCGGAGGGAGGGGTTAGAATAGTTAATAGGGATAGGCGTCATAGGAAGAAAAAACATACACCATTGAATTGCTTGTTGACTAATGCCAGAAGTCTGACCAATACAACAGAGGAACTGCAGTTTTTGATGTTTGAGGAAAATTATGACATAGTTGGTATAACAGAGACTTGGTTGGACGATAGCTGTGACTGGGCGGTAACATACAGGGTTATAGTCTATTCAGGAAGGATCGGACAAAACGGAAAGGGGGAGGAGTTTGTCTGTTTGTGAAATCGAGTCTGAAGGCCGCACTGCGGGAGGATATACGGGAGGGATTTCTATAAGCCACAAACATAATGGAAGAGGCAGAAGATCAATTACTAAGGCAAATAAACAAGGCAGCAAATCAGAATGAGGTGATAATAATGGGGACTTTAACTATCCTGATATAAACTGGGAGACTGAGACCTGTGAATCTCATAAAGGAAACAGGTTTCTGACTATAGCTGAAGACAATTATCTGTCCCAAATGGTGCAGGGCCCGACCAGAGGGGGCGCCCTACTAGACTTAATATTAACCAATAGACCTGACAGAGTAACTAATGTGCAGGTAGAAGGACACCTAGGAAATAGTGACCATAATATAATACATTATAACTTGTTCTTCAACAAGGGAATCTCTCGAGGGGCCACAAAAACAATGAACTTTAGGAAGGCAAAGTTCGATCAACTCCATAACAATATAAATTGGGATAATGTCCAAAAACAAGAATACTGACTCTAAATGGGAGACTTTTAAAAATATCTTAAACTCTTACTGTAAGATGTATATACCTTATGGAAAGAAAGAATGGTCAGGAATAAAAGAAAACAAATATAGATGAATAAAAATGTTCAGGGGGAAATAAATGACAAAAATAAAGCATTTAAAGTACTAAAACAGGACGGCGGTGAAGAAGCATTAAAAAGCAATAGAGAAAAATTTAAAATATGTAAAAAAAACATATAAAAGACGCAAAAATAGAAACAGAAAGACTCATTGCCAAATTTTATTTAACTATATAAATAGCAAAAAGGTTAAAAATGAAAGTGTTGGCCCTTTAAAAAATGATGCAGAAGAAATTATAAACGGGGATCAGGAAAAAGCTAATATATTAAACAAATTCTTCTCCACTGTATTCACCGAGGAAAACTAAATGCCAGGTGAACTACAGCAAGATAAGGTAAACTCCCCAGTACAGGTCACCTGTCTAACCCAGGAAGAAGTACAAGGTCACCTGTCCAACCCAGGAAGAAGTACAGGTCACCTGTCTAACCCAGGAAGAAATACAATGCCACCTACAAAAAATCTAAATAGACAAATCACCAGGTCCAGATGGCACTCACCCCCATGTTCTAAAGGAATTAAGTAATGTAATAGACAGACCCCTATTTTTAATATTCAAAGACTCTATAGTGACAGGGACTGTTCCCCAGGACTGGCCCCTGGCAAATGTGGTACCAATATTTAAAAAGGTGTCAAAAGGTGACCCTGGGAATTATAGACCTGTTAGTTTAACCTACTTTGTATGTAAATTGTTTGAGGGTTTTCTAAGAGATGCTATTTTGGAGTATTTTGATAAAAATAAATGTATGACCCCATATCAGCATGGATTTATGAGGGATCGGTCATGTCAAATAGTGATGAGTGTCAGGGGCCATATTCGAATTTGCTATATTTCACAAATATATGGACGAATATTCGTCCTATGTTCGCAAAATTCGCATATTCACTAAGTTCGTTCTATCTTTTTTTCCCATGTGAAAATTCGAAATGAAATTTGCATAGTGCACATGTGCAATTATATCTTTCACCTAAAAGAAGGGAGGGATCAGTGTCCTATCTAGAAGTGCCGATATTCGCATGAATTCTCATAAAAATGTATGCATAAAAAAACACAAAAAAATGAATATTCGTGCCAATATTCACAATAAAAATTTGCATTTGAATATTCGCGCTCAACACTACTGTCAAACTTACCTGATCAGCTTTTATGAGGAGGTGAGCTCCAGACTGGACCAAGGGGAATCGCTGGATGTCGTATATCTGGATTTTTCCAAAGCATTTTATACGGTGCCACATAAAAGGTTGGTGCATAAAATGAGAAGGTTTGGTCTGGGGGAGAATATGTGTGAGTGGGTAAGTAACTGGCTCAGTGATAGGAAACAGAGGGTGGTTATTAATGGTACTTATTCTGATTGGGTGACCGTTACTAGTGGGGACCACAGGGGTCCATCTTGGGTCCTATTCTATTTAATATATTCATTAATGACCTTGTAGAGGGGTTGTATAGTAAAGTAGCAATCTTTGCAGATGACACTAAACTCTGTAAAGTGGTTAACACTATAGAGGACAGTGCACTGTGTATAGTAGATAACACAATAGAGGACAGTGCACTATTACAAATGGATCTGGATAGGTTGGAGGTTTGGGCTGGGAAGTGGCAAATGAGGTTCAACACTGATAAATGTAAGGCAATGCACATGGGGAGGAAAAATCCGGGCTGGGATTATGTATTAAATGGGAGAACACTTGGGACGACTGACAAGGAAAAGGACTTTGGAGTCTTAGGAACAGTAAATTTAGCTGTAGTGACCAGTGTCGGGCAGCTGCTGCCAAGGCAAATAAAGTCATGGGGTGCATCAATAGGGGCATAGATGCCCACGACAAGGAAATAATTCTACCGTTGTACAAATCACTAGTCAGACCACACATAGAATACTGTGTACAGTACTGGTCAGACCACACATAGAATACTGTGTACAGTACTGGTCAGACCACACATAGAATACTGTGTACAGTACTGGTCAGACCACACATAGAATACTGTGTACAGTACTAGTCAGACCACACATAGAATACTGTGTACAGTACTGGTCAGACCACACATAGAATACTGTGTACAGTACTGGTCAGACCACACATAGAATACTGTGTACAGTACTGGTCAGACCACACATGGAATACTGTGTACAGTACTGGTCAGACCACACATGGAATACTGTGTACAGTACTGGTCATACCACACATAGAATACTGTGTACAGTACTGGTCAGACCACACATGGAATACTGTGTACAGTACTGATCAGACCACACATAGAATACTGTGTACAGTACTGGTCAGACCACACATAGAATACTGTGTACAGTACTGGTCAGATCACACATAGAATACTGTGCACAGTACTGGTCAGACCACACATAGAATACTGTGTACAGTACTGGTCAGACCACACATGGAATACTGTGTACAGTACTGGTCAGACCACACATAGAATACTATGTACAGTACTGGTCAGACCACACATAGAATACTGTGTACAGTACTGGTCAGACCACACATAGAATACTGTGTACAGTACTGGTCAGACCACACATAGAATACTGTGTACCGCAAATACAATGATGAATGGTGCACAGTGATAGACTTTGAAAAGTCCAGGGGTGCTCAGTCCTCAAGACCAGACCAAGGTCAAAAATGAATAAAGAAAAATTGGAAGACGGCACTCCAAGGCAGGGATAGAGAAGACAAAAAAGTTTATTAACCCTTCCAGTACAGAAGTGATGCAACGTTTCAACTTCACAATGTCCATTATAATTTGTACATTATCCCTGTGTGTTAGGGGGACCCAAAATAATCCTATGCGCTTTATATTCTTAACTTGTTGTTGATGGGGATCATAGTGTAGTAGCCCTATTCCTTGTTCTTTTATGGGGCTCCATAGTAACATAGTTCATAAGGTTGAAAAAACACCAGAGTCCATCATGTTCAATATATGAGTCCTTACTGAGTTGATCCAGAGGAAGGCAAAAAACCCTCACACTAGAGGTAAAAATTCCTTCCCGACTCTAAATATGGCAGAATAAATCCCTGGATCAACGTTCTGTCCCTATAGATCTAAAATCCATAACCTGTAATGTTATTATTCTCCAAAAATGCATCCAGACCCCTTTTAAATTCTTTTACAGAGTTCACCATGACCACCTCCTCTGGCAGAGAATTCCAAAGTCTCACTGCTCTTACAGTAAAGAACCCCCGTCTGTGCTGGTGTAGAAACCTTCTTTCCTCTAGACATAGAGGATGCCCCCTTGTTATAGATACAGTCCTGGGTATAAATAGATCATGGGAGAGATCTCTGTACGGTCCCCTGATATATTTATACAAAGTTATCAGGTCGCCCCTAAGCCTTCTTTTTTCTAAACTAAATAACCCTAATTCTGATAATCTTTCTGGGTACTGTAGTCCTCCCATTCCCCGTATTACCCTGGTTGCCCGTCTTTGAACCTCTCCAGCTCCACTATATCTGTTACGCCTAGCGCTCCGGGTCCCCGCTCCTCCCCGGAGCGCTCACGGCGTCTTTCTCCCTGCAGCGCCCCGGTCAGTCCCGCTGACCGGGAGCGCTGCACTGTCATGGCCGTTGGGGATGCGATTCGCACAGCGGGACGCGCCCGCTCGCGAATCGCATCCCAGGTCACTTACCCGTCCCGGTCCCCTGCTGTCATGTGCTGGCGCGCGCGGCTCCGCTCTCTAGGGCGCGCGCGCGCCAGCTCTCTGAGACTTAAAGGGCCAGTGCACCAATGATTGGTGCCTGGCCCAATTAGCTTAATTAGCTTCCACCTGGTCCCTGACTATATCTGACCTCCTCCCATGCACTCCCTTGCCGGATCTTGTTGCCTTGTGCCAGTGAAAGCGTTTAGTGTGTCCAAAGCCTGTGTACCAGAACTTCTGCTACCCATCCTGACTACGAACCTTGCCGCCTGCCCCCGACCTTCTGCTACGTCTGACCTTGCCTCTGCCTAGTCCTTCTGTCCCACGCCTTCTCAGCAGTCAGCGAGGTAGAGCCGTTGCTAGTGGATACGACCTGGTTGCTACTGCCGCAGCAAGACCATCCCGCTTTGCGGCGGGCTCTGGTGAAAACCAGTAGCCTCTTAGAACCGGTCCACTAGCACGGTCCACGCCAATCCCTCGCTGACACAGAGGATCCACTACCTGGAAGCCGAATCGTGACAGTAGATCCGGCCATGGATCCCGCTGAGGTGCCGCTGCCAAGTCTCGCTGATCTTCCCACGGTGGTCGCTCAGCAATCGCAGCAGATTGCCCAACAAGGACAGCAGCTGTCGCAGTTGACCGCCATGTTACAGCAACTTCTGCCTCTGCTACAGCAGCAACCATCTCCTCCGCCAGCTCCTGCACCTCCTCCGCAGCGAGTGGCCGCTCCTAACCTACGCTTGTCCCTGCCGGACAAATTTGATGGGGACTCTAGACTCTGCCGTGGATTTTTGTCTCAGTGTTCCCTGCATATGGAGATGTTGTCAGACTTGTTTCCTACAGAACGGTCTAAGGTGGCGTTCGTAGTAAGCCTTCTTTCAGGAAAGGCCTTGTCTTGGGCCACACCGCTCTGGGACCGCAATGATCCTGCCACAGCCACAGTCCAGTCTTTCTTCGCTGAAGTCCGAAGTGTCTTCGAGGAACCTGCCCGAGCCTCTTCTGCCGAGACTGCCCTGCTGAACCTGGTCCAGGGTAATTCTTCCGTTGGCGAGTACGCCATACAATTCCGTACTCTTGCTTCTGAACTATCCTGGAATAATGAGGCTCTCTGCGCGACCTTTAAAAAAGGCCTATCCAGTCGCATCAAGGATGTGCTGGCCGCACGAGAGATTCCTGCCAACCTCCAAGAACTCATCCATTTGGCTACCCGCATTGACATGCGTTTTTCTGAGCGACACCAAGAGCACCGCCAGGAAAAAGACTTAGATCTCTGGGCACCTCTCCCACAGCATCCTTTGCAGTCTTCGCCTGGGCCTCCCGCCGAGGAGGCCATGCAAGTGGATCGGTCTCGCCTGACCCAGGAAGAGAGGAATCGCCGTAGAGAAGAAAATCTCTGTCTGTACTGTGCCAGTACTGAGCATTTCTTGGTGGATTGCCCTATCCGTCCTCCACGCCTGGGAAACGCACGCACGCACCCAGCTCACGTGGGTGTTGCATCTTTTGGTTCTAAGTCTTCTTCTCCACGTCTCACGGTGCCCGTGCGGATTTCTTCTACAGCCAACTCCTCCCTCTCAGCCGTGGCCTGCTTGGACTCTGGTGCCTCTGGAAATTTTATTTTGGAGTCGTTTGTTAATAAATTCAGCATCCCAGTGACCCGTCTCGTCAAGCCGCTCTTCATTTCCGCGGTCAACGGAGCCAGATTGGACTGCACCGTGCGTTACCGCACAGAACCCCTCCTGATGTCTATTGGACCCCACCTCGAGAGAATTGAGCTCTTCGTTCTCCCCGGCTGTACCTCTGAGGTCCTCCTCGGTCTGCCATGGCTCCGGCTTCATTCCCCCACCCTTGATTGGACCACCGGGGAGATCAAGAACTGGGACTCTGCCTGCCACAGGAAGTGCCTCTCCCCCCCTCCCAGTCCCGTCAGGCAAGCCTCTGTGCCTCCCCATGGCCCCCGTCCTGGTGTCACACTGCCCCGTGCCAGGCCTCGCCCTCTGCCCTCCCTCCCCATTCCCACTCCTGCTGTACTGCCTGCCGTTGAGGAAACCCTCCATTCTTTCCCGGTGTCCTCATCCCAGGGGAGGCAGTTACCGGACAAAGAGAAGGGGAGACCTAAGGGGGGGGGTACTGTTACGCCTAGCGCTCCGGGTCCCCGCTCCTCCCCGGAGCGCTCACGGCGTCTTTCTCCCTGCAGCGCCCCGGTCAGTCCCGCTGACCGGGAGCGCTGCACTGTCATGGCCGTTGGGGATGCGATTCGCACAGCGGGACGCGCCCGCTCGCGAATCGCATCCCAGGTCACTTACCCGTCCCGGTCCCCTGCTGTCATGTGCTGGCGCGCGCGGCTCCGCTCTCTAGGGCGCGCGCGCGCCAGCTCTCTGAGACTTAAAGGGCCAGTGCACCAATGATTGGTGCCTGGCCCAATTAGCTTAATTAGCTTCCACCTGGTCCCTGACTATATCTGACCTCCTCCCATGCACTCCCTTGCCGGATCTTGTTGCCTTGTGCCAGTGAAAGCGTTTAGTGTGTCCAAAGCCTGTGTACCAGAACTTCTGCTACCCATCCTGACTACGAACCTTGCCGCCTGCCCCCGACCTTCTGCTACGTCTGACCTTGCCTCTGCCTAGTCCTTCTGTCCCACGCCTTCTCAGCAGTCAGCGAGGTAGAGCCGTTGCTAGTGGATACGACCTGGTTGCTACTGCCGCAGCAAGACCATCCCGCTTTGCGGCGGGCTCTGGTGAAAACCAGTAGCCTCTTAGAACCGGTCCACTAGCATGGTCCACGCCAATCCCTCGCTGACACAGAGGATCCACTACCTGGAAGCCGAATCGTGACAATATCTTTCTTGTACACTGGTGCCCAGTACTGTACACAGTATTCCATGTGTGGTCTGACCAGTACTGTACACAGTATTCCATGTGTGATCTGACCAGTACTGTACACAGTATTCTATGAGTGGTCTGACCAGTACTGTACACAGTATTCCATGTGTGGTCTGACCAGTACTGTACACAGTATTCTATGTGTGGTCTGACCAGTACTGTACACAGTATTCCATGTGTGGTCTGACCAGTACTGTACACAGTATTCCATGTGTGGTCTGACCAGTACTGTACACAGTATTCTATGTGTGATCTGACCAGTACTGTACACAGTATTCCATGTGTGATCTGACCAGTACTGTACACAGTATTCTATGTGTGGTCTGACCAGTACTGTACACAGTATTCTATGTGTGGTCTGACCAGTACTGTACACAGTATTCCATGTGTGGTCTGACCAGTACTGTACACAGTATTCCATGTGTGGTCTGACCAGTACTGTACACAGTATTTCATGTGTGGTCTGACCAGTACTGTACACAGTATTCTATGTGTGATCTGACCAGTACTGTACACAGTATTCCCTGTGTGATCTGACCAGTACTGTACACAGTATTCTATGTGTTGTCTGACCAGTACTGTACACAGTATTCTATGTGTGGTCTGACCAGTACTGTACACAGTATTCTATGTGTGGTCTGACCAGTACTGTACACAGTATTCCATGTGTGGTCTGACCAGTACTGTACACAGTATTCTATGTGTGGTCTGACCAGTACTGTACACAGTATTCCATGTGTGGTCTGACCAGTACTGTACACAGTATTCTATGTGTGGTCTGACCAGTACTGTACACAGTATTCTATGTGTGGTCTGACCAGTACTGTACACAGTATTCTATGTGTGGTCTGACCAGTACTGTACACAGTATTCTATGTGTGGTCTGACTAGTACTGTACACAGTATTCCATGTGTGGTCTGACCAGTACTGTACACAGTATTCTATGTGTGATCTGACCAGTACTGTACACAGTATTCCCTGTGTGATCTGACCAGTACTGTACACAGTATTCTATGTGTTGTCTGACCAGTACTGTACACAGTATTCTATGTGTGGTCTGACCAGTACTGTACACAGTATTCTATGTGTGGTCTGACCAGTACTGTACACAGTATTCCATGTGTGGTCTGACCAGTACTGTACACAGTATTCTATGTGTGGTCTGACCAGTACTGTACACAGTATTCCATGTGTGGTCTGACCAGTACTGTACACAGTATTCTATGTGTGGTCTGACCAGTACTGTACACAGTATTCTATGTGTGGTCTGACCAGTACTGTACACAGTATTCTATAAAGTAAAATTGGAAGACGGCACTCCAAGGCAGGGATACTGAAGACAAAAAAGCTTATTCACCCATCCAGTACAAAAGTGATGCAACGTTTCAACTTCACATTGAAGCCTTTTTCAAGCACCTCCGGTCGGCTCATTTTTGCCCCGTATGCGGTTTTCCCACCATGCCTAAAACCGTGGTCTACCACAGTTTTAGGTCCGGTGGGAAACCCGCATACGGGGCAAAAATGAGCCAACTGGAATCAGCGTTTTATTCCGGACGGCTCATTGAAATACATTACATACGGGCCGGACACGACAGGGATACGGGAGCGCCCGGTATTAGCTCCCCCCCAGCCATATGCGGTCCTGTATTGCCTAAAACATGATGTGAACCCAGCCTTACCTGTTAGTTTAATAAATGTTGCTGAGGAGCATTGGATCTAGGTGCATGCTGTGGCTGTGCGACCATGTCTGTTTTTTCTCAAGTTGAATTCATAACGCACACAGTGATGTTGTGGTGTATATAAGTACGTTCTATCAGTTCTACCTACAGGGGATTCTACCTATGGGGGAGACTACTACCTACAGGGGATTCTACCTATGGGGGAGAGTACTACCTACAGGGGATTCTACCTATGGGGGAGAGTACTACCTACAGGGGATTCTACCTATGGGGGAGAGTACTACCTACAGGGGATTCTACCTATGGGGGAGACTACTACCTACAGGGGATTCTACCTATGGGGGAGACTACTACCTACAGGGGATTCTACCTATGGGGGAGAGTACTACCTACAGGGCTACAGGGGGAGTATTATCTACAGGGGAACAACTACCTATAGAGGATCCTATATACAGGATGCAAACTACCTACAGGGGTCCTTTCTTTTTTTTAATTATTATTATAAGTTTTATTATTATAACAAATAACAAGTTAGTTACAGTTTCACAAGAAGAATATTACAATACATTATATTAACACCCCCCTCCTACAGGGGTTGTTATCACAGTGAGGACAATATACTGAGGGCAGCAGCAAGAGTGGCATGGAAGCTCAGCACGGGGGGCTCCGCCGGGCGGCTGCTTGAGTTATAGCTCGGTGGCATTGGCACCTGACATAGAAAATCATTGTGAGTTGATGCAGTATTCCACTTGTAATGGCCCATGAGAGGCCTTCGTAAGCTGCGTCAATCATATGTTGGGTCCATTGTAAGTTGAGAGACCACCCATGCAATGTTACACACCATCGTTGTATCTACTTATTTCTATGCAGCTTCTGTCAGCAAAACTTCATTCTCAAAGACTGCAGAGACAGGACGGCCCGTCCACACCTTCACTCACCTCTGCTTGTAGTGGAATAGCCTCCCTACCATCTACTTATAACTAGGGCCGTAAGTGACGGAACACGTAATAGTTATAGTGAAAGTCGATGAGTAAGAGCAAAGATTTACTGCCTGACCTGACTGGGTGCCAGGGACAGATGGTGAAATTCATCTGTATAATGAAATGCTGACAGCATCGAATAATCAACATATATACTATATATACATAGGAACATTCTGGAGTCTACAGGTTCTGCTTGACAGGTTTCCAGTTTCCCCATAGCCTTATCAGGTTTCTACAGGATTGTATATTAACATAGATAATGCAGGATGAGTACCAGGCTCTCTCTGCTCCTGTTAAAAAAGGAAACGTCCACTTTTTAAGAACATGTGAAAATCAACATGAAGAATAAAATAATGTATCATGTGATCATTCTTTTCTAGTCCCACTCAAAGTGAGATGACATTTTCAGCAGGTTTTGGCTCCATTCAGCAGACCAGAAGGGTAGCCAAAAGATTTTGTTTGCAGCCCTATTCATGTGCCTAAATATCATGGCCAAGCTTGTTACACCTGGGTACAAACATAATAAAAACACTGTGACATCACTGTGTGCATTGTCATTTATGTATGTAAAATCCCCCTGCCATTCATTCATTAAACCCATTCTGTGACATTACTGTGTGCATCATTTGTGTGTAATACCCTGTGCCATGAATAATTATACCATACTGTGACATCACTGTGTGCATTGTCATTTATATATGTGTGGTAGAGGGTGTGATGCAGGGCAGATGGCATTAACCCCTTATATTTGTGATGCCAGGGTGTTGTTTATCCTCAATACCACCTGAAGGTATACCGCTGGATCCTGGGCTAGGCACGGGGGCAATAATGACTCCAACGCCAAATTACGGACAACGGTAGCTTTACTAAGTGACAGATGGTAAAGTCTATACAGTTCAGCCAGGGCCCACAGAGGTGACCAGTGACTTCAGGGACCTTAAGAGCTTGCTGGGACTTGCAGTAGATTTGGACAATTTTAGTGCAGGCCACTCTGACTTGACAATAGATGACTGTGACTGACTTGACTTGAGACCGACTAAGCTGTGACTGTAGTTACTTGTAGACTTGTAGCTTGTGGCTGCAGGACGGACTTGAGGCTCCTATGGACTCCAGACAGACTCTAGGACTTGACTGGACCTCAGCAAAGACTTAACTGGAGCTTAAGAGCATAAGAGCGAGAGCTAGCTCCACCCAGGGCTTATATGGGGAAGACTAGGAGGGGTCCCATAGGTCACACTTAGGTCACATGGTCACTGATAACTCACGGGGTTACACTCACATGACAATTGGTGATCACATGTTAACATTTCTTAAAGTAATAACACTCTTATATACATTTTAGAATATAACACAAGGCTGAAAATATATATAGATAAGGGGACAGGTGTCGGTGGCCCAGGGGACACTGCAGGGAGGCTGCCTAACAGGACAGCAAGGGTACAGGGGTATAACTCCTGTACTGGGCCACCACATATGTAAAATCCCCATGCCATTATTTCATTAAAGGGGTACTCCGCTGCTCAGCATTTGGAACAAACTGTTCCTGACATAACTGCCCCGCCCCCCTCATGACGTCACAGTTTGTTCCAAACGCTGAGCAGCGGAGTACCCCTTTAAACCCATTCTGTGTGATCTGGATAAACATCCACTTACAGGTCACCTGTGTGGGTTCAAATTAGGATGAGAGATATAATTTGGCCAAATGAGAAAAGCCACATTAATGAAGACAAAGACAATAATGTGCTGATCTGTTTATTAGGCAGAGCTGCCCACTTCTTATACACTGGGTACATCACATGTTATACAATTATACATAGCAATTAACCGGGGGACACCTGCAGCTATCTTAGCCCTTGGCTGATCTCCCAAAAACTCCTCAGCTACTGTTATCAGCTTGGTCATTCCTTCCTGAGAACTCATACACTGATACACTGAGCAGCGGAGTACCCCTTTAAAGGAGTACTCCGGCGCGCACTTTTTTCCTTTTATCCCTTCCGGGCTGCAAAATAAAAGAAAGCACACTTTCTCTTACCTTCCAACGAGCCCCCGGAGCTCCGGTACAGGTGTTCGGTCCCCGGGCTGTATTCTTCTTACTTCCTGTTAGCTCGGCACGTCACACGGAGCTTCAGCCTATAACTGGCCGCAGCGATGTCCCGCCTCGGCCGGTGATAGGCTAAAGCTCCGTGTGACGTGCCGGGCTAACAGGAAGTAAGAAGAATACAGCCCGGGGACCGAACACCTGTACCGGAGCTCCGGGGGCTCGTTGGAAGGTAAGAGAAAGTGTGTTTTCTTTTATTTTGAAGCCCGGATGGGATAAAAGGAAGAAAGTGCGCGCCGGAGTACTCCTTTAAATGTCTCTTCTGAAGACTAAACAAATGTAATTCTTTTAATCTTTAATCATAGCTGAGATGTTCCATGTCCCTTATTAGTTTAGTCGCGCGCCTCTGCATCTTCTCCAGCTCCAGAACGTCCCTTTTATGAACTGTTGCCCAAAACTGAACAGCATATTCCAGGTGAGGCCGTACCAATGCTTTATAAAGGGGGAGTATTATGTCCTTGACCCTCGAGTCCAGGCCTCTTCTGATACATTCAGGAAGGAGAAAAGGAAGTTCCGGCTCCCAAGGCTCGGTAAAAAAATCAAAATTTTATTTCTTCATGTTAAAATCCAGTGCATGAGCAAGAATAAAAGCATGGAAAAGGTAACACAAAACAAAACGCACCGACGCGTTTCGACTTAACGCTAAGTCTTAATCATGATTAAGACTTAGCATTAAGTTGAAACGTGTCGGTGCGTTTTGTGTTGTGTTACCTTTTCCATGCTTTTATTCTTGCTCATGCACTGGATTTTAACATGAAGAAATAAAATTTGGATTTTTTACCGAGCCTTGGGAGCCGGAACTTCCTTTTCTCTTTCCTGATTGCCTCACCTGAGGCCTTGGCCTTAGAGATTATCCAAAGCTCCCGCTGGTCTAGGTGTATTGTGCCACGTTCCATATATCTTGGAGATAACCGGGTGAGCTGATAAACTTTTTCTTTCCATTGTTACTCTTCTGATACATGACAATATCCTGCTGGCCTTAGAAGCCGCTGCCTGACATTACATGCTAATGAGCCAATAAAGCAGCAGTATGGCCAGTCCATCCACTCCGGAGACGAGCCCTGTTCTTAGTACTGATGGATACATTATAATCTTGAGATAAGTCAAAAACCCTTCTGCCACCAATTATCCCTTCAGATGACATCATACATAGCGCGTAGATGTCATCTCCTGAAGTTCTTAATTACCGTATTTTTCGTCGTATAAGACGCACTTTTTCTTCCCCAAAACTGGGGGGGAAAAGTCGGTGCGTCTTATACAGCGAATACACACCTATCGCGCCGGTCCCTGCAGCCATCAACGGCCGGGACCGATCGCGGTGATGCCCTGTATTAACCCTTCAGACGCGGCGATCAAAGCTGACCGCCGCGTCTGAAGCGAAAGTGACACTAACCCGGCTGCTCAGTCGGGCTGTTCGGGACCGCCGCGGTGAAATCTTGGCATCCCGAACAGCTTACAGGACACCGGGAGGGAACTTACCTGCCTCCTCGGTGTCTGCTCCGTGCCGGGATCCCCTGCATGGCCGGCGCTCTCCTTCGACATCATCACGTCGTCGCGCATGCCGTCCCGTCATCCAATAGGAGCGGCGTGCGTAGCGACGTGATGACGGCGACGGAGAGCGTGGATCCCGGGGAAGAAGACGTCTGGAGCGTCGTGGACACCCCGGGGACACGGCGACAGCGATGAAGGGCGACATCCAGGTCAGCGGTGACGAGCGGTGACGGGTCCGGAGCGGCGGGGACACGTGAGTATTACCTCCTATCCAGTGGTCTTCAACCTGCGGACCTCCAGATGTTGCAAAACTACAACTCCCAGCATGCCCGGACAGCCGTCGGCTGTCCGGGCATACTGGGAGTTGTAGTTTTGCAACATCTGGAGGTCCGCAGGTTGAAGATCACTGTTAGGTGCAGAATCTTTTTTTTTCTAGATTTTGCACCTTTAAAATCGGGTGCGTCTTATATGCCGGTGCGTCCTATAGGGCGAAAAATACGGTACATTTTATTTGAGCTCAGCCCTTTTATTTATTTATTTATTTATTTTTTATCACCAAGCCTATATAAAAGGTTTAACCTTTTCTGTACAAATATAGAGGACATCTTGTGTATTTTGGCTCCCATCCCTATAGGTGGACACCCATGATATTATTAGGTGGCAGTGAATGGCTTAGAATAGCCGCGTCAACACCTTCTCTTTTATTGCCTTTCGCTTTAATTGCCGGAACTACAGAAGAACAAATCCAATGAATGTGATGATAATGATATGGAAGTAAAGCATTGTCCGTGTCAGCGGAGCTCCTACTGACTCATCGAATTATTTAACCATACGTTCTGCAGCACCTTTCACTACTCTTACTTTTATCATGTAACCTCTATGATTCAGATAGGAAGGTAGGGAACTCCTCTTCTTACTCTGGGTGTTGTCTCGGGGACATCTAATGATAGGGATTTTTAATTGAATTTAAATTATTACTATTGAATTATTATGTAGTTGGTTTAATGGAAGCGAATTCGGAAGTTGGTTGGGGATACTTGGATGATGTTCAGTATATGGAATTATGCGCTCCCCATGCAGTGTCCCACTGCCCAGTATTCTTTTGGTTTAATGGTTGTTAAATGTAGTCTTATTGGAAAATGCACTTTATGCAATGTACCTACTGTTTGCACATTGAATGCACTATTAAAGGGGTATTCCGAGTTAAAGTAACTCATTACCTATCCACAGGATAGGGAATAGGTGTCAGATTGTGTGTGGGGGGAGGG
Source organism: Hyla sarda (assembly GCF_029499605.1). NCBI lineage: Eukaryota > Metazoa > Chordata > Amphibia > Anura > Hylidae > Hyla > Hyla sarda. Next base: position 15,761,506 of record NC_079200.1, on the reverse strand, counting down.
AGGGTCTGACTGCTGGGACCCCCGGCAATTTGTATATTGCAATTTCCTCATATTCCGTCCTTATATTCTGACCTCATATTTCATCCTCATATCCTGTCCTCATAGCCTGTCCTCATATCCCATCCTCATATCCCGTCCTCATATCCCGTCCTCATATCCCGTCCTCATATCCAGTCCTCATATACTGTCCTCATATCCCGGCCTCATATCCCGGCCTCATATCCTGTTCTCATATCCCGTCCTCATATCTCGTCCTCATATCCCGTCCTCATATCCAGTCCTCATATACTGTCCTCATATCCCGGCCTCATATCCCGGCCTCATATCCCGTCCTCATATCCAGTCCTCATATCCCGTCCTCATATACTGTCCTCATATCCCGGCCTCATATCCCGTCCTCATATCCAGTCCTCATATCCTGTTCTCATATCCCGTCCTCATATTCCGTCCTCATATCCCCTCCTCATATCCCCTCCTCATATCCTGTCCTCATATCCTGTCCTCATATCCCGTCCTCATATCCCATCCTCATATCCAGACCTCATATCCCGACCTCATATCCCGACCTCATATCCCATTCTCATCACCCATCCTCATATCCCGTCCTCATATCCTGTCCTCATATCCAGTCCTCATATCCAGTCCTCATATCCTGTCCTCATATCCCGGCCTCATATCCCATCCTCATATCCAGTCCTCATATACCGTCCTCATATACCGTCCTCATATCCCCTCCTCATATCCCGTCTTCATATCCAGTCCTCATATCCTGTCCTCATATCCCGGCCTCATATCCCATCCTCATATCCAGTCCTCATATACCGTCCTCATATACCGTCCTCATATCCCCTCCTCATATCCCGTCTTCATATCCAGTCCTCATATCCCATCCTCATATCCCGGCCTCATATCCCATCCTCATATCCAGTCCTCATATACCGTCCTCATATACCGTCCTCATATCCCCTCCTCATATCCCGTCTTCATATCCAGTCCTCATATCCTGTTCTCATATCCCGTCCTCATATTCCGTCCTCATATCCCCTCCTCATATCCCCTCCTCATATCCTGTTCTCATATCCAGTCCTCATATACTGTCCTCATATCCTGTCCTCATATCCCGTCCTCATATCCCGACCTCATATCCCGACCTCATATCCCGACCTCATATCCCATTCTCATCACCCATCCTCATATCCCGTCCTCATATCCTGTCCTCATATCCCGGCCTCATATCCCGTCCTCATATCCCATCCTCATATCCAGTCCTCATATACCGTCCTCATATCCCCTCCTCATATCCCGTCCTCATATCCTGACCTCATGTCCCGTACTCATATCCTGTCCTCATGTCCCGTCCTCATATCCCGTCCTCATATCCCGGCCTCATATCTCGTCCTCATATCCCGGCCTCATATGTCGTCCTCATATCCCAGCCTCATATCCCGGCCTCATATCTCGTCCTACTATCCCGTCCCCATATCTCATCCTTATATCCCATCCCCCGCACTATCTATTTTCTGCACCTGACAGACAATCGGCAGGATGTTTAAAAGTCCTAGCAAATCTCTACAGCCCGAGGAGTAATGTGATCAGGACATGTATCGGAGGTCCTATAGACTTGCATAGGACTTAAAAAAAAAAAAAAAAACACCGTCAAAAATGGAGATTGGTTAGGGTAATATTTTTTTGCTGATATATAAGTAACATGTGACCAAGTTTCATCAAAATTTCTCCATCCATTTGGAAGTAATGAAGGAACATACATCAACTCAACTCAATAGGGATTATTAAGGTTATAGGTTGAACTTGATGGACTCTGGTCTTTTTTCAACCTGATGAACTATGTTACTATGTTACATACATATATACATAAATTCATACATACATAAACACACATAAATATATATATATATACAGTGGAGCAAAAAAAGTATTTAGTCAGCCACCAATTATGCAAGTTCTCCCACTTAAAAACATGCGAGAGGCTGTAATTTCCATCATAGGTTATAACCTCAACTATGAGAGACAGAATGAGAAAAAAAAATCCATAAAATCACATTGTCTGATTTTTTAAGACTTTACTTGCAAATTATGGTGGAAAATAAGTATTTGGTCACCTACAAACAAGCAAGATTTCTGTCTCTCACAGACCTGTAACTTCTTCTTTAAGAGTCTCCTCTGTCCTCCACTCGTTACCTGTATTAATGGCTCCTGTTTGAACTTGTTATCAGTATAAAAGACACCTGTCCACAACCTCAAACAGTCACACTCCAAACTCCACTATGGAAAAAACCAAAGAGCTGTCAAAGGACACCAGAAACAAAATTGTAGACCTGCACCAGGCTGGGAATACTGAATGTGCAATAGGCAAGCAGCTTGGTGTGAAGAAATCAACTGTGGGAGCAATTATTAGAAAATGGAAGACATACAAGACCACTGATAATCTCCCTCGATCTGGGGCTCCACGCAAGATCTCACCCCGTGGTGTCAAAATGATCACAAGAACGGTGAGCAAAAATCCCAGAACCACACTGGGGGGACCTAGTGAATAACCTGCAGAGAACTGGGACCAAAGTAATAAAGGCTACCATCACTACGCCGCCAGGGACTCAAATCATGCAGTGCCAGACGTGTCCCCCTGCTTAAGCCAGTACATGTCCAGGCCTCTCTGAAGTTTGCTAGAGAGCATTTGGATGATCCAGAGGAGTATTGGGAGAATGTCATATGGTAAAAATTTTAAGGGGTACTCCGCTGCTCAGTGTTTGGAACAAACTGTTCCGAACGCTGGAGCCGGCGCCAGGAGCCTGTGACGTCATAGCCCCACCCCTCATGACACCATGCCCCACCCCCTCAATGTAAGTCTATGGGAGGGGGCGTGAAAACTTCCTTCCATCAGTAAGGGTATTGAAGATGAAACGTGGCTGGGTCTTTCAGCATGACAATGATCCCAAACACACCGCCCGGGCAACAAAGGAGTGGCTTTGTAAGAAGCATTTCAAGGTCCTGGAGTGGCCTAGTCAGTCTCCAGATCTCAACCCAATAGAAAACCTTTGAAGGGAGTTGAAAGTCTGTATTGCCCAGCAACAGCCCAAAAACATCACTGCTCTAGAGGAGATCTGCATGGAGGAATGGGCCAAAATGCCAGCAACAGTGTGAGAAAACCTTGTGAAGACTTACGGAAAATGTTTGACCTCCATTATTGCGATGAACGTTTGTTATTGACCAAATACTTATTTTCCCCCATAATTTGGAAATAAATTCTTTAAAAAAACAGACAATGTGATTTTATGGATTTTTTTTTTCTCATTATGTCTCTCATAGTTGAGGTTATAACCTATCATGGATATTACAAGCCTCTCACATCTTTTTAAGTATCCGAAATCAGGGTGTAGAAGATCCAGGGGTTTCTTGCGCAATCCGTTGGGCAAGAATCACAATCCGTGATGTATGAATAAAAAGTTCATTTATTATGGTGCCAAAATCAACAGACGTGTTTCGAGGCTTAGCCTGCCTCTTTCTCAATGTTACAGTGCCATATACAGGTAGTAGCAACAATGTGCTTTATAAAGACAGAAAAGGCGCTAAAAACAATTAGGTGCTTAGGGTTTGACGTCGGCTCTCCTGCCGGAAACGCAGGAGAGTGACGTACTGTGTAAACAAAGTCAAAAAGATTTTTAGTCAGATAACAGTATGAGAGGCTGCAGGGCAGTGTACGCGGAGGCTCGCGCATGCGCGCGGCCGGAATAAATGATAGGCTCATGTCCATGAAAGCCATTTTTCCGTCCGCGCGCATGCGCGAGCCTCCGCGTACACTGCCCTGCAGCCTCTTAACGGATGTGCGCTGACAGCTGACACAGAGCTGTCAGCTCACTCCGCTCATGTCACGTAATCAACGTTTTTTTGATGCTGAAATTTTCAGTACACGGCATAAACCACTGACTGAAGTAACACAGGCAACTGGTATATTACTTCACATCATGTTCTCATACTGTTATCTGATGAAAAATCTTTTTGACTTTGTTTACACAGTACGTCACTCTCCTGCGTTTCCAGCAGGAGAGCCGACGTCAAACCCTAGGCACCTAATTGTTTTTAGCGCCTTTTCTCTCTTTATAAAGCACATTGTTGCTACTACCTGTATATGGCTCTGTAACATTGAGAAAGAGGCAGGCTAAGCCTCGAAACACGTCTGTTGATTTTGACACACTAATAAGTGAACTTTTTATTCATACATCACGGATTGTGATTCTTGCCCAACGGATTGCGCCAGAAACCCCTGGATCTTCTACACCCTGATTTGGAATGCTTCTACTATCGGCCAAGGCTTTCTGACTGCCGACACCGGGGAGGCTGCACCGTTACAATACGAGATTGCCCCACTTTTCCACTTTTATAAGCACATCCAGCCTTTTAACCTCTTCAGGACACAGGGCGTATGGATACGCCCTGCATTCCGAGTCCTTAACCCCTTAAGGACCAGGCCATTTTATACCTTAAGGACCGGAGCGTTTTTTGCAATTCTGACCACTGTCACTTTAAACATTAATAACTCTGGAATGCTTTTAGTTATCATTCTGATTCTGAGATTGTTTTTTCGTGACATATTCTACTTTAACTTAGTGGTAAAATTTTATGGTAACTTGCATCCTTTCTTGGTGAAAAATCCCAAAATTTGATGAAAAAAATGAAAATTTAGCATTTTTCTAACTTTGAAGCTCTCTGCTTGTAAGGAAAATGGATATTCAAAATATATTTTTTTGGGGTTCACATATACAATATGTCTACTTTATGTTTGCATCATAAAATTTATGAGTTTTTACTTTTGGAAGACACCAGAGGGCTTCAAAGTTCAGTAGCAATTTTGAAATTTTTCCCAAAATTTTCAAACTCACTATTTTTCAGGGACCAGTTCAGTTTTGAAGTGGATTTGAAGGGTCTTCATATTAGAAATACCCCATAAAAGACCCCATTATAAAAACTACACCCCCTAAAGTATTCAAAAAAACATTCAGTAAGTGTATTAACCCTTTAGGTGTTTCACAGGAATAGCAGCAAAGTGAAGGAGAAAATTCAAAATCTTCATTTTTTACACTCGCATGTTCTTGTAGACCCAATTTTTTAATTTTTGCAAGGGATAAAAAGGAGAAAATTTTTACTTGTATTTGAAACCCAATTTCTCTCGAGTAAGCACATACCTCATATGTCTATGTTAATTGTTCGGCGGGCGCAGTAGAGGGCTCAGAAGGGAAGGAGCGACAAATGGTTTTTGGGGGGCATGCCGCATTTAGGAAGCCCCTATGGTGCCAGGACAGCAAAAAAAACACATGGCATACCATTTTGGAAACTAGACCCCTCAGGGAACGTAACAAGGGGTAATGTGAACCTTAATACCCTACAGGTGATTCACGACTTTTGCATATGTAAAAAAAATATATATTTTTTTTACCTAAAATGCTTGGTTTCCCAAAAATTTTACATTTTTAAAAAGGGTAATAGCAGAAAATACCCCCCAAAATTTGAAGCCCAATTTCTCCCGATACAGAAAACACCTCGCATGGGGGTGAAAATTGTTCTGCTGGTGAACTACAGGTCTCAGAAGAGAAGGAGTCACATTTGGCTTTTTGAAAGCAAATTTTGCTCTGGGGGCATGCCGCATTTAGGAAGCCCCTATGGTGCCAGAACAGCAAAAAAAAAACACATGGCATACCATTTTGGAAACTAGACCCCTCGGGGAACGTAACAAGGGGTAACGTGAACCTTAATGCCCTACAGGTGTTTCACGACTTTTGCATATGTAAAAAAAAAAAAAATTTTTTTTACCTAAAATGCTTGTTTTCCCAAAATGTTTACATTTTTAAAAAGGGTAATAGCGGAAAATACCCCCCAAAATTTGAAGCCCAATTTCTCCCGATTCAGAAAACACCCCATATGGGGGTGAAAAGTGCTCTGCTGGCGCACTACAGGTCTCAGAAGAGAAGGAGTAACATTTGGCTTTTTGAAAGCAAATTTTGCTCTGGGGGCATGCCGCATTTAGGAAGCCCCTATGGTGCCAGAACAGCAAAAAAAAAAACACATGGCATACCATTTTGGAAACTAGACCCCTCGGGGAACGTAACAAGGGGTAATGTGAACCTTAATACCCTACAGGTGTTTCACGACTTTTGCATATGTAAAAAAATATATATATTTTTTACCTAAAATGCTTGGTTTCCCAAAATTTTTACAATTTTAAAAAGGGTAATAGCAGAAAATACCCCCCAAAATTTGAAGCCCAATTTCTCCCGATTCAGAAAACACCCCACATGGGTGTGAAAAGTGCTCTGCTGGCACACTACAGGTCTCAGAAGAGAAGGAGTCACATTTGGCTTTTTGAAAGCGAATTTTGCTCTGGGAGCATGCCGCATTTAGGAAGCCCCTATGGTGCCAGGACAGCAAAAAAAAACACATGGCATACTATTTTGGAAACTAGACCCCTCGGGGAACGTAACAAGGGGTAATTTGAACCTTAATACCCTACAGGTGTTTCACGACTTTTGCATATGTAAAAAAATATATATTTTTTTTACCTAAAATGCTTGTTTTCCCAAAAATTTTATATTTTTTAAAAGGGTAATAGCAGAAAATACCCCCCAAAATTTGAAGCCCAATTTCTCCCGAGTACGGCGATACCCCATATGTGGCCCTAAACTGTTGCCTTGAAATACGACAGGGCTCCAAAGTGAGAGCGCCATGCGCATTTGAGGCCTAAATTAGGGACTTGCATAGGGGTGGACATAGGGGTATTCTACGCCAGTGATTCCCAAACAGGGTGCCTCCAGCTGTTGTAAAACTCCCAGCATGCCTGGACAGTCAACGGCTATCTGGCAATACTGGGAGTAGTTGTTTTGCAACAGCTGGAGGCTCCGTTTTGGAAACAGTGGCGTACCAGACGTTTTTCATTTTTATTGGGGAGGGGGGTTGTATAGGGGTATGTGTATATGTAGTGTTTTTTACTTTTTATTTTATTGTGTGTTAGTGTAGTGTAGTGTTTTTAGGGTACAGTCGCACGGGCGGGGGGTTCACAGTAGTTTCTCGCTGGCAGTTTGAGCTACGGCAGAAAATTTGACGCAGCTCAAACTTGCAGCCGGATACTTACAGTAATCCTCCGCCCATGTGAGTGTACCCTGTACGTTCACATTGGGGGGGGGGGGGGAACATCCAGCTGTTGCAAAACTACAACTCCCAGCATGTACGGTCTATCAGTGCATGCTGGGAGTTGTAGTTTTGCAACCGCTGGAGGCTCCGTTTTGGAAACAGTGGCGTACCAGACGTTTTTCATTTTTATTGGGGAGGGGAGGGGGGCTGTGTAGGGGTATGTGTATATGTAGTGTTTTTTACTTTTTATTTTATTGTGTGTTAGTGTAATGTTTTTAGGGTACAGTCACACGGGCGGGGGTTCACAGTAGTTTCTCGCTGGCAGTTTGAGCTGCGGCAGAAATTTTGCCGCACCTCAAACTTGCAGCCGGATACTTACTGTAATCCTCCGCCCATGTGAGTGTACCCTGTACGTTCACATTGGGGGAGGGACATCCAGCTGTTGCAAAACTACAACTCCCAGCATGTATGGTCTATCAGTGCATGCTGGGAGTTGTAGTTTTGCAACAGCTGGAGGCACACTGGTTGTGAAACACCGAGTTTGGTAACAAACTCAGTGTTTTGCAACCAGTGTGCCTTCAGCTGTTGCAAAAGCTACAACCCCCAGCATGTACGGACAGCGGAAGGGCATGCTGGGTGTTGTAGTTATGCAACAGCTGGAGGCATACTACTTTGGCTGGGGATGCTGGGGATTGTAGTTATGCAACAGCTGGAGACACACTGGTTTGCTACTTAACTCAGTGTGCCTTCAGCTGTTGCAAAACTACAACTCTCAGCAGTCACCGACAGCCAACGGGCATGCTGGGAGTTGTAGTTATGCAACCAGCAGATGCACCACTACAACTCCCAGCATGCACTTTAGCTGATTGTGCAAGCTGGGAGTTGTAGTTACACAACAGCTGAAGGTACACTTTTCCATAGAAAGAATGTGCCTCCAGCTGTTGCAAAACTACAAGTCCCAGCATGCCCATAAGGGCATGCTGGGAGTTGTGGTGGTCTGCCTCCTGCTGTTGCATAACTACAGCTCCCAGCATGCCCTTGTTGCATGCTGGGAGCTGTTGCTAAGCAACAGCAGGAGGCTGTCACTCACCTCCAACGATCCAGCCGCACAGGTCAGTCCCTCGTCGTCTCCGCCGCCGCCGCTGCTTCTGGGGCCCCGATCCCAACAGGGGCGCCGGGGATCGGGGTCCCCAGCACCCGGGGTGCACGTCCCGCACCCGCTCACGTCCTCCGGAAGAGGGGCGGAGCGGGTTGCGGGAGTGACACCCGCAGCAGGCGCCCTGATTGGTCGGCCGGTAATCCGGCCGACGAATCAGGGCGATCGTGAGGTGGCACCAGTGCCACCTCACCCCTGCAGGCTCTGGCTGTTCGGGGCCGTCTCTGACGGCCCCGATCAGCCAAAAATTCCGGGTCACCGGGTCACTGGAGACCCGATTGACCCGGAATCCGCCGCAGATCGCTGGACTGAATTGTCCAGCGATCTGCGGCCATCGCCGACATAGGGGGTCATGATGACCCCCCTGGGCGATATGCCCCGATGCCTGCTGAACGATTTCAGCAGGCATCGGGGACCGGCTCCGCTCCAGATGGTTGCGGGGGGCCCGTAAAACACATGACGTTCTCATACGTCATGTGTCCTTAAGGACTCGGAAATGGAGACGTATGAGAACGTCATGTGTCCTTAAGGGGTTAAGGACCGAGGGCGTATCCATACGCCCGTGGGAAATCCGGTCCCCACCTCTATCCGGTCCCCACCTCATTCAGCAGGCACCCTGGCACATCGCCCAGGGGGTCCTGAGACCCCCCCATGTCGGCGATCGGAGAAAATCGCATGTCAATTCAGACATGCAATTTCTCCAATTCCGGGCTGATCAGGTCTCTTTTGACCCGATCACCCGGAAAATAGGGCTGATTGGAGCTGTCAACAACAGCCCCGATCAGCCTAAGGGATAGGAGGGAGGTCGCAAAGCTGCAATCTCCTCCTATCCCCTGGCATTAGTCAGAACGGAGTTCTGACCAATGGCAGCGCAGGACAGGGGGTTGCCATGGCAACCCCCCGTTCTGCCCGCCCCTGGATGTCGAGGGGATCTGGGAAGAAGATGGAGGCCGTACCTGCAGGAGAAGATGCCTGGGGACCCGGGATCTTCGCTGGAGACTGCTGGATCCTTGCTCAGGTAGGGAATTGATGGGGGGAATTGAAAGTGAAATTAAAACGATCTTTACTGTGGCAACCACTATGAAGGCCAAACTGCAACTCCCAGCATGCCCAGACTGCCAAAGGCTGTCTAAGCATGCTGAGAGTTGTAGTTTTGCAACATCTGGAGGGTCACAGTTTGGAGACCACTGTTACAGTGGTGCCCAAACGGTAGCCCTCCAGATGTTGCCAAACTACAACTCTCAGCATGCCTAGACTGCCCAGGCATGCTGGGAGTTGTAGTTCTGTAACATCTGTCCCTTCAGATTTAGCAATTTTCATGAAATTTTTGAAAATTGCTGCTTTACTTTGAAGCCCTCTAATTTTTTCAAAAAGCAAAAATATGTCCATTTTATGATGCCAACATAAAGTGGACATATTGTATTTGTGAAGAAAAATAAAATTTATTGTGATGATCCATGTTCCTTACAAGTAGAGAGCTTCAAAGTTAGAAAAATGCAAAATTTTCAACATTTTCATGAAATTTTGGGATTTTTCACCAAAAAAGGATGCAAGTAACGCCGAAAATTTACCACCAAAATAAAGTAGAATATGTCTCGAAAAAAACAATCTCAGAATCAGAATATTCGGTAAAAGCGTTTTCGAGTTATTAATTTGTAAAGTGACGGTGGTCAGAATTGCGAAAAAGGGCTCAGTCCATAAGGGGTTAAGGACTACTATCCCATGAGAAGCTCTGCTGTTTTTCCTCCTTATAGATACACATCTTTTTAAGTGGGAGAATTTGCACAATTGGTGGCTGACTAAATCCTTTTTTGCCCCACTGTACATACAGAAATACACACACATACATTCATATGCACAAACATATATACATACATACAAACACACATACATACACACACATACATACATACATACATACACACATACATACATATACATACATACATACACATACATACATACACACATTCATACATACACATACATACATACACATACATACATACATACATACACACATTCATACATACACATACATACATACATACATACATACACACACATTCATACATACACATACATACATACACATACATACATACATACACACACATACATACATACACATACATACATACGCACACACACATTCATACATACACATACATACATACATACACATACATACGCACACACACATTCATACATACACATACATACATACATACATACATACACACTCATACATACACATACATACACACATACACATACATACATACATACACATACATACATACATACACATACATACATACATACATACATACACACACATACATACATACATACACATACATACATACATACATACACACACATTCATACATACACATACATACATACATACACATACATACATACATACACACATTCATACATACACATACATACACACATACGTACATACATACACACACATTCATACATACACATACATACATATACATACATATACATACATACACATACATACATACACACACACACATCCATACATACATACATACATACACATACATACACACACATTCATACATACACATACATACATACATACACATACATACATACATACATACACATTCATACATACATATACATACATACACATACATACATACATTCATACATACACATACATACATACACACACATTCATACATACACATACATACATACTGTATATACATACATACATACACATACATTCATATACACAAACATATACACATACATACAAACACACATACATTCATATACACAAATATATATACATACATACACACACATACATACTGTATATACATACATACACATACATTCATATACACAAACATATACACATACATTCATATACACACATACATACTGTATATACATACACATACATACACATACATACATACATACAAACACACATACATTCATATACACAAACATATACACATACATACACATACATACATACAAACACACACACATACATACATACATGAATAGTATTTAGTAATCTTTCCCTCTGCAGGTTTTGGGAGGATTTTGCTTTCATTGTCGTCTATTTTCTGAACTGTATGAGAAAACATTGTGAGGTGAAGGACATCATCACTAGGCCACACCGCTCCATTACACTGCAAACAAACCATCACATTTCCTAACAACAACAACTACCAGGATTTAAATATTTCATTATAGAAGCCATTTGTACGGATGTTATAGCAGTCAGTAATGTGATAAGAGGCCGAGATTACATGGAGACGTTTCCTCTGCCCTCTCCAGATCCGCTCTGCATTTCCCCGACATGGTGCGTCCTCTCCTATAATCTCTTTCTTCTATCTGTTTTATGGGAGTTATTTCTCCTAATTCTCTTTGTTTTGCTAAAATTTTTTGCTTAAAACAATGATTGCTTTTCTAACTGAAATAAGTAAAGAGAAATAACAGACTGCACTACTGAGGGTGCGGAGCGATGGATGTTGGATTATAGGGACCAAAACTAGAATAGAAAGGCCTCTTTTGGTATATAAGGCCTATAGATTAGAAAATGTACCTTGCATGAGAAAGTTAAAGGGGTATTCCGGATCCTAATTTTTTTTTTATATTCAGCTGGTGCTACCGTAAAAAAAAGTGATACTTACTTATTCTGGTCCCCTGCTGCCCCTGTTATGGTTCCTTCCAATTTCCCTGCTGCACCTCTTTTCTCCCTTCTCCCATAATGACGATTCGGAGCAGAACTTGCCCACTCAGTGGCTGCAGTGGTGTCTCGTCTGAGCCAGTGACTGGGTGAGCGGAGAGATCCTGCTCTGACCTGTCCTGTGAAAAGCAGGAACTAGAGAGGAGCTGGGGGGAGAGTGGGGTAAGTAAGTATCATTTTTTAAATTTATTTATTTTATACCTGCAGCTGTAAAATATAAAAAAAAAATTGGAATCCTAGAAAAACCCTTTAGCAAAGTATATGAGCAAAAAGCTTAACTGATGGTAGAAGAATGGTCAGACAACACGTAAATGGAACTCACATTGTGTTGTCTGTGCAGACATTTGGGGCGAGAGATCTTATATTGCCACACATGCAGAGCTGCCCAATCTTTTTACCTAAACCTTGTGGAAAAAGAAAAAGCAACAATAAAGCTCTTGTCCTCATATCCTGACCTCAAATCCAGTCCTCATATCGCATCCTCATATCCTGACCACAAATCCAGTCCTCATATCCCAACCTCATATCCTGACCACAAATCCAGTCCTCATATCTCATCCTCATATTCCGCCCTCAGATCTGGTCCTCATATATATCAACCTTATATCCTGTCCTCATATCTCATCCTCATATCCCAACCTCATATCCTGACCACAAATCCAGTCCTCATATCCCAACCTCATATCCTGACCACAAATCCAGTTCTCATATCTCATCCTCATATTCCGCCCTCAGATCTGGTCCTCATATATATCAACCTTATATCCTGTCCTCATATCTCATCCTCATATACCAACCTCATATCCTGACCTTAAATCTCATCCTCATATTCTGTCCTCAGATCCCGTCCTCATATCTGGTCCTCATATATATATCGACCTTATAGCCTGTCCTCATATCTCATCCTCATATCCTGACCTTAAATCTCGTCCTCATATTCCGTCCTCAGATCCCGTCCTCATATCTGGTCCTCATATATATCGATCTTATATCCTGTCCTCATATCTCATCCTCATATACCAACCTCATATCCTGACCTTAAATCTCATCCTCATATTCTGTCCTCAGATCCCGTCCTCATATCTGGTCCTCATATATATATCGACCTTATAGCCTGTCCTCATATCTCATCCTCATATCCTGACCTTAAATCTCATCCTCATATTCTGTCCTCAGATCCCGTCCTCATATCTGGTCCTCATATATATATCGACCTTATAGCCTGTCCTCATATCTCATCCTCATATCCTGACCTTAAATCTTGTCCTCATATTCCGCCCTCAGATCCCGTCCTCATTTCTCAACCTCAGATCCTGTCCTTATATCCTGTCCTCATATATATATATATCGACCTCATATCCCGTCCTCATATCCCAACCTTATATTCGGTCCCCATGTCTTGTCATGACCGTTTTCTTAACTGAACTAACCAAATCGGCGGATCGTACTAAACTATACAAGGTATATGTATCAACAAACATGCCCACTGTTTCAGGCATATGCTCACTCTCTCCTCGACTATTCTAGCCATTTACCCCCTCATCTACCTTGACTGACACCCCCTTTGGAGTTTAAGGTCTAGTGAAGGGTCTGTCAGTCGAGCAAAAGGATTACTTTGGTTAATTTACTGGAGGGGAGATGGGGTGGAGGGAGAGATGTGTCCACTTCTGATCATCGATATAGCATAAAACTCCTCCAAACCCAGCAGAATCAAACAGGCGCTTGAGACCAGGATAAAATCAAAATTTTTCTTTATTCTCACAATGCAACGCGTTTCGCGGAAGTTCCGCTTCATCAGGCACGATGCCTGATGAAGCGGAACTTCTGCGAAATGCGTTGCATTGTGGGAATAAAGAAAAATTTTGATTTTATCCTGGTCTCAAGCGCCTGTTTGACTCTGCTGGGTTTGGAGGAGTTTTATGCTATATCGATATTTGCTTGAGGTGGAGCGGCTGCAGGGACCCTAAGATATCACATCTTTATCCATGGTTGACTGTACTTGGACGGAGTGCAACTATGTCTGGTAAGCACATATTCACATGTTGTGTTACTATTGTATCCTGAGATATCACACTACGGAGCGCATCCCGTTGTTCTTTTATGTTTCACTTCTGATCATGGGCAGGATAGTTTTTGCAAGTGGCCCTGCAGCATCTTCAGTATAGTTGATGGTTGAGGACCTGGGTGTCTCCAGTGGTTATGGTCACAAGCAAAGGTCTTTTACCATCAATAATGCAGTGCAGTAGGTATATTATCCACACCACCCGAAATTGAGTGACCTAACTTGTAGTTCCTTTATTTTTATTATTTTAAACTACAGATTCAGGGATGTTTTGTTTATATGTAAAATGTTTTATACTGATCCTGACTGGGGGATTTGTTAGGGGAGTTGTCACGTCTGGGGTGGGAAAGAAACAACCTACCACTTGGCCTAAACCCCTTTATCTGCCTACTTGAATGGTCCGCCCTATGTGGTGACCCCCAACTGGGTGACAGTCTCTACACTGGATTACATGCAGGGGCGTCAGAATAGTCTGAATAGTCAGACAAACCAGATCGGCAACACATCGGCAGATAAGGTACAAAATCACAAAGGCAAAGACAGAGTCAGGACAAGCTATGGGTCAAATCTAGAGAGTAGTGTGGTCCAAAATCAGAAGGTGAAATACAACATCGAGAAATAGGCAATTAGTAAAACGTAGACTGTGCATAGTACAGAACTGACAGACAAGGCAACATCAGAAAAAAGGGAAAAGGTCAGGTACCAGAAAGTCAGACGATGTTCTGTCTGGTTCAGGGACGTGCACAGAAATTTTTGGGGGCAGGGGCTCAAGTAGAAAAAAAAGGGCACTTCTAATTAAAAAAAATGTTTGTAAAAACACAACACAATTCCTGTGGTAAGGGACCACCGACAGTCATGTCACCTGAATGGGACTCGCATCACCTGATGGAGGTCCCAACCAGTGAGGGCATTATAGGGCAAGTACATTAAAAGGGCAGGGCTCAAGCCCCCTTTCGAGTCTGTGTGCTTGTCCCTGGTCTGCTGACAGAAATAATCTCTATCATAGGCATTGCACTTACCAGGACAGGTAAGGACATGGACAATTTTAATAGTAACTTAGAAGGTCTGTGCTCTTATCCCAAAACCTGACTGTGACAATTTATTAACCAATTCAGTAGTGCACAGTAATCATCCATTCTGGCCGTGAGCGCTCCCTCCCCCCTGCTCTATGTAACCCCAGGACTCACAGTGTGGGACGCTCCTGCACGCGTTTCCCGGGCGTTGCTATTAGTAATGCTCCAGCCGTTCAGTCCGGCCAGGAGAGCACTCTCCTACCTACCTTCTGTGGCTCCGGGACTCGCTTTGCGGGATGCGCCTGCATACGAGTCCCAGGCATCCCCTCACCTCGCTCCCTCTCTGATCCTTCTCCTCCTCCACGTTGCCGGCACGTGCATCCCCTCTCCTTAGAGCGCGTGCGTGCCGGCACTTCTAGATTTAAAGGGCCAGTACACTCATAATTGGTCCACTGTGCGGATGTTAATCCGGCACCTCCCTATTATGGTGCCGGATCTTTGTGTTTGTGCCCTAGAGAAAGTGTTATCCTGTGTGTGCCTATTAGTGTCCCAGACCTCCTGCTTGTGACCTGACATTGCTCTTTTGCCGCCTGCCTCCTGACATTGTGCCCGTGACCTGACTACACTCCTCTGCTGCCTGCCTCCTGACCCGTGCTTCGACTGACTATGCCTCATCTCCTCTGCCAAGTTTCGTCTGGGCAACCTGTGTGAACAGATCATGCCAGGGGTAGACCTGGGTGCTGCCTGCCACAATAAGTCAATCCCGCTTTGCAGCGGGCTCTGGTAAAAACCAGCGGCACCTTAGACTCCGCTCCCTGGTACTGTTCAGTCCTTGTTCACACAGGACAGCGGATCCACTTCTCAGCCATTATGGTAAGACCCTTACAGATCGTAACCTTACAGTGTCTGTTATGCAACTATGATTAAGAACATTCCGAGCTAGAAACATGTCAGTATTTAGACCTAAAAATTGGACCTGAGAATTGCTAAATAAAAGATGTGGATTTTAAGGAACTATCCAAGGACTATTCTTCTTTGTTCTCCTGTTATACATTTCCAAAATGGAATAAATCGCTTTGAAAAAGCCAGGACAGGGTAGAATTTACCACACAATAAATCAGTGGTAAATATAGTGAACATATATATATATTACTATATTAGTGGCCATTTATTACTTCACTGCCTGGGTGTGCCATACAACTTTGTGATGTTTCTGATGTCCTCTTCATTATTGTGTTGATGTTGAGGGAACATTTACTAAATAGGATTATATTTCTTAAGAAAGGAAGATTTTTTCCCCTTTGTTGCTTAAGATCCTGATTGAGAAGTGATGAAGCTTTTTGGCCGGGATCATCAGACGTCCTGTTTCTCCTCTTAATGGACTAGAAACCCATGAGGAAGGGACGGAGGTCTGCGGAGCGCGGTGAAGACTTGTCCTTCGGAATCTCTCTCATGAGGACAGAAGAAAAGGACGGACGTGTCTGTAGACATTTAGGGGAAAAGGAGAAGACAAACTTAGTCATCAGAAAAAGTCAACATTCTCTGTCTTCTACAACTGAGGAAGTCCAATGACTACAGCAACACGATACATCAGTTAGGAAAATACCCTGACATCTACAGCCTTACAAAATGTGGTGACACGGGGGGTGTAAGTTATACTAGTCAGGTCGTGACGCCAGGGCACCGTTGACCTATACACGGTCCGAAGTGGAGACAGCTTCTCCAGGGCCAGACACTGGGGCAATAAACACACAGATGCCAGGTTACGGATAACTTACTGAGGCAGGAGTAGATGGTACAATAATCACATTACAAAGCAGAGTAGAAGGGATGCAGTGTAACCCTTAGAAGCCCTGTTACCTTGCTGGGACTTATGGTGCTTTTTACTTACTGAGACTTGGAGATTAAGAGATATTCCATGCTGACTAGGGTTCTTCTAAGGTCCAATTTCTGACATTGCCAGGATGTGACTCGCCAACTCCTGTGCAGGGAGCTTTTCTTTAGGCTTCCATTGAAATTACCTCACACTTCTTCCACCTCCTTTCCACACTGCAGCTCACATGGAGCTCTGCACACAGCAGTGACTAGACTCACTCAACTAGAATGGGGCAACTCCTCCCCCCTACACTATATACAGGGCAATTTGGGGGTTCCCATTGGGTACAGTACACATATACCTATCTATCTCATATCTCATATCTATTTATCTCATATCTATCTATTTATCTATCTCATTTCTATCTATCTCATATCTATCTATCTATCGATCTCATATCTATTATCTATCTAACTATCTATCCATCTATCTCACATCTATCTATCTCATATCTATTATCTATCTATCTATCTATATCTCATATCTATCTATCACATATCTATCTATCTCATATCTATTATCTATCTACCGTGGTGGGACGGTCCAAGCTATTTGGCCGCCAAATTGCAAGCTAAGTATCTCACTATTTCATTACTGCACCATAGCTGAATAGCTTCTCATGTTGTATCTATATACTCATGTTTTATCTATATCTTTGTGCTAGCAGTGTGCTGCTGTATTCTCCTGTTGCTTTCTCTCTATCTATCTCATATCTATCTATCTATCTCATATCTATCTATCACAGTAAAATAATCTACTGATTAAGTCTTTGTATAAGTATTTTAGCAGCATATGTTCTAGTAAAGTGCAGGTTTCTGGCCGGGGATGTGAGAATCAATTACGATGGCCTTAAATTAATAGAGAGGGGTGATTATTTTGCTTCTCTTAATTTCATGTGGGATATTGAGATTCCAGACTTATCGTCTTTGTGTACTGAAGAAATTTCATTTCCTCCACGAAGTGCGCAGCCCCCACAGGCTTTGTCCTATGAAGGAAGGATTTGATTGTACGAGATGTTGGATCCTTTTATCTTTTCAGCAGGTGTCCCTGAGCAGCCTCTGTCTTATAAAGTCGCCCCACATCACCGGGTTTGTGCACTCCCTGGTCTAGTCATTTCTTAGTCTCTATAAGAAGGCGGAGGATAAAGTACAGTACAGATCTATAGCCAGAGAAAGGGATGGAGAGAGACCTGCAATTTTTACAACTGGATAGTTTTTGTATGGACATTAGACGCATGATCCCGTTCGTAACGCCAAAACAAGTGTGGGCCTACTCTTTTAGCCAACTGGTTTGACTTTCAGCCAAACTAAAGAGCAGAGTGTAAGTACCCTCTAGGACAGTGGCTTTCAAACTGGTGATCTCCAGCTGTTGCAAAACTTCAACTCCCAGTATGCTGTTGGCTGTCTGAGCATGCTGGGAGTTTTGCAATAGCTGGTGGTCCACAGTTTGTAGACCACTGCTTTAGGCAGGCAGGACCGTTTCTGTCTATAGGCAAAATAGGCAGCCGCCTAGAGCGCCCTTTTGATGGGACTGCCATTTTCCATGCTGCAAGAAAGTTAGTAGCCAGCCAGCATCCGAAGCACTCGCCCAGCCAGCACCACCGTGTCACCCCAGTAGTTGGGTAATTATATGAGGAGGAGGTTTGTTACAGTGTGTCACCCCAGTAGTAAGAAGATTACATGAGGAGGGGGTTGTTACAGTGTGTCACCCCAGTAGTAAGGAGATTACATGAGAAGGGGATATGTTACAGTGTGTCACCCAAGTAGTAGTTAATTACATGAGGAGGAGGTTTGTTACAGTGTGTCACCCCAGTAGTAAGAAGATTACATGAGGAGGAGGTTTGTTACAGTGTGTCACCCCAGTAGTAAGGAGATTACATGAGGAGGAGGTTTGTTACAGTGTGTCACCCCAGTAGTAAGGAGATTACATGAGGAGGAGGTTTGTTACAGTGTGTCACCCCAGTAGTAAGGAGATTACATGAGGAGGAGGTTTGTTACAGTGTGTCACCCCAGTAGTAAGGAGATTACATGAGGAGGAGGTTTGTTACAGTGTGTCACCCCAGTAGTAAGGAGATTACATGAGGAGGAGGTTTGTTACAGTGTGTCACCCCAGTAGTAAGGAGATTACATGAGGAGGAGGTTTGTTACAGTGTGTCACCCCAGTAGTAAGGAGATTACATGAGAAGGGGATATGTTACAGTGTGTCACCCCAGTAGTAAGGAGATTACATGAGAAGGGGATATGTTACAGTGTGTCACCCCAGTAGTAAGGAGATTACACGAGAAGGGGATATGTTACAGTGTGTCACCCCAGTAGTAGTTAATAACATGAGGAGGAGGTTTGTTACAGTGTGTCACCCCAGTAGTAAGGAGATTATATGAGTAGGTTTGTTACAATGGATCACTTCAATAGTAAGGTGGGGCGTGTCAAAGAGCGGAGCCAATGGGCAGGGTCAAGGGGTGGCAAAATTTGCTTTCGCCTAGGGTGGCAAATATCCTTGCATGAGCCCTGTAGGCAGGGCTGGTGCAAGGTTTTTTGCCACCCTAGGCAAAGGCTAATTTTGCTGCCCCCTTGACTCTGCCCATTGACCTGCCCTTTGACACGCCCCACCTTATTACAGGGGTGATACACTGTAACAAGCCCCCTCCTCATGCTACTGGCTGAGCGAGTGGTACGGAAGCTGGTTGTCTAACTTTCTTGCGGCAGGCAGAGCAGCACCCCCCCCCCCCCCCCCATCAAGAGGATGCTCAAGGCGGCTGCCTATTATGTCTATAGGCAGAGCCAGCCCTGGCTTTAGGCTATCCCACTCCAGGATGCAGAAGCTGTACTTGCTAAGAATGGTCCTGGCAAGGCCAGACGGTGCCAAACAATGGGTACCAGGCAGAGGTTGGTCTAGAGCTAATGTGGGTACTAAGTTGGAAGCCAGTTAGCAGAATCAAGTTCAGTCAGGCGAGTCGTGGCAGCTGGCACAGGTTCAGGGTCACAGGTCCTGGATAAGCATAGTAGGGTCCTTTATAATACACAACGGTCAGGCAGAAGAAATGTCAGTGAAACAGGCACAGGTCAGGCACAGAGTAACAGATTTGATTTGGGTACAATGCATCTCCGACGTGGTAGGTGGCCTAGGTGAGCAGGCAGAGCACCCCTCAATAGGTAGTGCCAGGCAGGGAACAATGAGTCACTTATGGGAGATACTGTATATAATGTGAGGGGTGGAGTCACTTATGGGAGATACTGTATATAATGTGAGGGGTGGACTCACTTATGGGAGATACTGTATATAATGTGAGGGGTGGAGTCACTTATGGGAGATACTGTATATAATGTGAGGGGTGGACTCACTTATGGGATATACTGTATATATATAATGTGAGGGGTGGACTCACTTATGGGAGATACTGTATATAATGTGAGGGGTGGAGTCACTTATGGGAGATACTGTATATAATGTGAGGGGTGGAGTCACTTATGGGATATACTGTATATATAATGTGAGGGCTGGACTCACTTATGGGATATACTGTATATAATGTGAGGGGTGGAGTCACTTATGGTATATACTGTATATAATGTGAGGGGTGGAGTCACTTATGGTATATACTGTATATATAATGTGAGGGGTGGAGTCACTTATGGGAGATACTGTATATAATGTGAGGGGTGGACTCACTTATGGGAGATACTGTATATATAATGTGAGGGGTGGACTCACTTATGGGATATACTGTATATAATGTGAGAGGTGGAGTCACTTATGGTATATACTGTATATAATGTGAGGGGTGGAGTCACTTATTTATTGGAGATACTGTATATATAATGTGAGGGGTGGAGTCACTTATGGTATATACTGTATATAATGTGAGGGGTGGACTCACTTATGGGAGATACTGTATATATAATGTGAGGGGTGGAGTCACTTATGGGATATACTGTATATATAATGTGAGGGGTGGACTCACTTATGGGATATACTGTATATATAATGTGAGGGGTGGACTCACTTATGGGAGATACTGTATATATAATGTGAGAGGTGGACTCACTTATGGTATATACTGTATATATAATGTGAGGGGTGGACTCACTTATGGGAGATACTGTATATAATGTGAGGGGTGGACTCACTTATGGGAGATACTGTATATAATGTGAGGGGTGGACTCACTTATGGTATATACTGTATATATAATGTGAGGGGTGGACTCACTTATGGGATATACTGTATATATAATGTGAGGGGTGGAGTCACTTATGGGATATACTGTATATATAATGTGAGGGGTGGAGTCACTTATGGGAGATACTGTATATATAATGTGAGGGGTGGACTCACTTATGGTATATACTGTATATATAATGTGAGGGGTGGAGTCACTTATGGGATATACTGTATATATAATGTGAGGGGTGGAGTCACTTATGGGAGATACTGTATATATAATGTGAGGGGTGGACTCACTTATGGGATATACTGTATATATAATGTGAGGGGTGGAGTCACTTATGGTATATAATGTATATAATGTGAGGGGTGGAGTCACTTATGGGATATACTGTATATATAATGTGAGGGGTGGAGTCACTTATGGGATATACTGTATATATAATGTGAGGGGTGGACTCACTTATGGGATATACTGTATATATAATGTGAGGGGTGGACTCACTTATGGGAGATACTGTATATATAATGTGAGGGGTGGACTCACTTATGGGATATACTGTATATATAATGTGAGGGGTGGAGTCACTTATGGGATATACTGTATATATAATGTGAGAGGTGGAGTCACTTATGGGATATACTGTATATATAATGTGAGGGGTGGACTCACTTATGGGAGATACTGTATATATAATGTGAGGGGTGGAGTCACTTATGGGATATACTGTATATATAATGTGAGAGGTGGAGTCACTTATGGGATATACTGTATATATAATGTGAGGGGTGGACTCACTTATGGGAGATACTGTATATATAATGTGAGGGGTGGAGTCACTTATGGGATATACTGTATATATAATGTGAGGGGTGGAGTCACTTATGGGAGATACTGTATATATAATGTGAGGGGTGGACTCACTTATGGGATATACTGTATATAATGTGAGGGGTGGAGTCACTTATGGGAGATACTGTATATATAATGTGAGGGGTGGAGTCACTTATGGGATATACTGTATATATAATGTGAGGGGTGGAGTCTCTTATGGGATATACTGTATATATAATGTGAGGGGTGGAGTCACTTATGGGATATACTGTATATATAATGTGAGGGGTGGAGTCACTTATGGGATATACTGTATATATAATGTGAGGGGTGGAGTCACTTATGGGAGATACTGTATATATAATGTGAGGGGTGGACTCACTTATGATATATACTGTATATATAATGTGAGGGGTGGACTCACTTATGGTATATACTGTATATATAATGTGAGGGGTGGAGTCACTTATGGGAGATACTGTATATATAATGTGAGGGGTGGAGTCACTTATGGGAGATACTGTATATATAATGTGAGGGGTGGACTCACTTATGGGATATACTGTATATATAATGTGAGGGGTGGACTCACTTATGGGAGATACTGTATATAATGTGAGGGGTGGACTCACTTATGGGAGATACTGTATATATAATGTGAGGGGTGGACTCACTTATGGGATATAATGTATATAATGTGAGGGGTCGAGTCACTTATGGGAGATACTGTATATATAATGTGAGGGGTGGAGTCACTTATGGGAGATACTGTATATATAATGTGAGGGGTGGACTCACTTATGGGATATACTGTATATATAATGTGAGGGGTGGACTCACTTATGGGATATACTGTATATAATGTGAGGGGTGGAGTCACTTATGGGATATACTGTATATATAATGTGAGGGGTGGACTCACTTATGGGATATACTGTATATAATGTGAGGGGTGGACTCACTTATGGGAGATACTGTATATATAATGTGAGGGGTGGAGTCACTTATGGGATATACTGTATATAATGTGAGGGGTGGACTCACTTATGGGATATACTGTATATAATGTGAGGGGTGGACTCACTTATGGGAGATACTGTATATATAATGTGAGGGGTGGACTCACTTATGGGATATACTGTATATATAATGTGAGGGGTGGAGTCACTTATGGGATATACTGTATATATAATGTGAGGGGTGGAGTCACTTATGGGAGATACTGTATATAATGTGAGGGGTGGAGTCACTTATGGGAGATACTGTATATATAATGTGAGGGGTGGACTCACTTATGGTATATACTGTATATATAATGTGAGGGGTGGACTCACTTATGGTATATACTGTATATATAATGTGAGGGGTGGACTCACTTATGGGATATACTGTATATATAATGTGAGGGTGGACTCACTTATGGTATATAATGTATATAATGTGAGGGGTGGAGTCACTTATGGTATATACTGTATATATAATGTGAGGGGTGGAGTCACTTATGGTATATACTGTATATAATGTGAGGGGTGGACTCACTTATGGTATATACTGTATATATAATGTGAGGGGTGGACTCACTTATGGTATATACTGTATATATAATGTGAGGGGTGGAGTCACTTATGGTATATACTGTATATAATGTGAGGGGTGGACTCACTTATGGGATATACTGTATATATAATGTGAGGGGTGGAGTCACTTATGGGATATACTGTATATATAATGTGAGGGTGGAGTCACTTATGGGATATACTGTATATATAATGTGAGGGGTGGACTCACCTATGGTATATACTGTATATATAATGTGAGGGGTGGAGTCACTTATGGGATATACTGTATATAATGTGAGGGGTGGAGTCACTTATGGGAGATACTGTATATAATGTGAGGGGTGGAGTCACTTATGGGATATACTGTATATATAATGTGAGGGGTGGAGTCACTTATGGGAGATACTGTATATATAATGTGAGGGGTGGAGTCACTTATGGGAGATACTGTGTATATAATGTGAGGGGCGGACTCACTTATGGGATATACTGTATATATAATGTGAGGGGTGGAGTCACTTATGGGAGATACTGTATATATAATGTGAGGGGTGGAGTCACTTATGGGAGATACTGTATATATAATGTGAGGGGTGGAGTCACTTATGGGATATACTGTATATATAATGTGAGGGGTGGACTCACTTATGGGATATACTGTATATAATGTGAGGGGTGGAGTCACTTATGGGATATACTGTATATATAATGTGAGGGGTGGACTCACCTATGGGATATACTGTATATATAATGTGAGGGGTGGAGTCACTTATGGGATATACTGTATATATAATGTGAGGGGTGGACTCACTTATGGGATATACTGTATATATAATGTGAGGGGTGGAGTCACTTATGGGAGATACTGTATATATAATGTGAGGGGTGGAGTCACTTATGGGAGATACTGTATATAATGTGAGGGGTGGAGTCACTTATGGGAGATACTGTATATATAATGTGAGGGGTGGAGTCACCTATGGTAGATACTGTATATATAATGTGAGGGGTGGAGTCACTTATGGGAGATACTGTATATATAATGTGAGGGGTGGACTCACTTATGGGATATACTGTATATATAATGTGAGGCGTGGACTCACTTATGGGATATACTGTATATAATGTGAGGGGTGGAGTCACTTATGGGAGATACTGTACATATAATGTGAGGGGTGGAGTCACTTATGGGAGATACTGTATATAATGTGAGGGGTGGAGTCACTTATGGGAGATACTGTATATATAATGTGAGGGGTGGAGTCACTTATGGGATATACTGTATATATAATGTGAGGGTGGAGTCACTTATGGGATATACTGTATATAATGTGAGGGGTGGAGTCACTTATGGGAGATACTGTATATATAATGTGAGGGGTGGAGTCACTTATGGGAGATACTGTATATAATGTGAGGGGTGGAGTCACTTATGGGAGATACTGTATATATAATGTGAGGGGTGGAGTCACTTATGGGATATACTGTATATAATGTGAGGGGTGGAGTCACTTATGGAAGATACTGTATATATAATGTGAGGGGTGGAGTCACTTTTGGGATATACTGTATATATAATGTGAGGGGTGGAGTCACTTATGGGATATACTGTATATATAATGTGAGGGGTGGAGTCACTTATGGGAGATACTGTATATATAATGTGAGGGGTGGACTCACTTATGGGATATACTGTATATATAATGTGAGGGGTGGACTCACTTATGGGAGATACTGTATATAATGTGAGGGGTGGAGTCACTTATGGGAGATACTGTATATATAATGTGAGGGGTGGAGTCACTTATGGGATATACTGTATATATAATGTGAGAGGTGGAGTCACTTATGGAAGATACTGTATATATAATGTGAGGGATGGACTCACTTATGGTATATACTGTATATATATAATGTGAGGGGTGGACTCACTTATGGGATATACTGTATATATAATGTGAGGGGTGGACTCACTTATGGGAGATACTGTATATAATGTGAGGGGTGGAGTCACTTATGGGAGATACTGTATATATAATGTGAGGGGTGGAGTCACTTATGGGATATACTGTATATAATGTGAGGGGTGGAGTCACTTATGGAAGATACTGTATATATAATGTGAGGGGTGGAGTCACTTATGGGATATACTGTATATATAATGTGAGGGGTGGAGTCACTTATGGGAGATACTGTATATATAATGTGAGGGGTGGACTCACTTATGGGATATACTGTATATATAATGTGAGGGGTGGACTCACTTATGGAAGATACTGTATATATAATGTGAGGGATGGACTCACTTATGGTATATACTGTATATATATAATGTGAGGGGTGGACTCACTTATGGGATATACTGTATATATAATGTGAGGGGTGGACTCACTTATGGTATATACTGTATATATATAATGTGAGGGGTGGACTCACTTATGGGATATACTGTATATATAATGTGAGGGGTGGACTTACTTATGGTATATACTGTATATATAATGTGAGGGTGGAGTCACTTATGGTATATAATGTATATAATGTGAGGGGTGGACTCACTTATGGTATATACTGTATATAATGTGAGGGGTGGAGTCACTTATGGTATATACTGTATATATAATGTGAGGGGTGGACTCACTTATGGTATATACTGTATATAATGTGAGGGTGGACTCACTTATGGTATATACTGTATATAATGTGAGGGGTGGAGTCACTTATGGTATATACTGTATATAATGTGAGGGGTGGAGTCACTTATGGTATATACTGTATATATAATGTGAGGGGTGGAGTCACTTATGGTATATACTGTATATATAATGTGAGGGGTGGACTCACTTATGGTATATACTGTATATAATGTGAGGGTGGACTCACTTATGCTATATACTGTATATAATGTGAGGGATGGAGTCACTTATGGTATATACTGTATATAATGTGAGGGTGGACTCACTTATGGTATATACTGTATATAATGTGAGGGGTGAAGTCACTTATGGTATATACTGTATATATAATGTGAGGGGTGGAGTCACTTATGGGATATACTGTATATAATGTGAGGGGTGGAGTCACTTATGGGATATACTGTATATATAATGTGAGGGGTGGAGTCACTTATGGGATATACTGTATATAATGTGAGGGGTGGAGTCACTTATGGTATATACTGTATATATACAGTATATATACTGTATATATAATGTGAGGGCTGGACTCACTTATGGGATATACTGTATATAATGTGAGGGGTGGAGTCACTTATGGGAGATACTGTATATATAATGTGAGGGGTGGAGTCACTTATGGGATATACTGTATATAATGTGAGGGGTGGAGTCACTTATGGGAGATACTGTATATAATGTGAGGGGTGGACTCACTTATGGTATATACTGTATATAATGTGAGGGGTGGAGTCACTTATGGTATATACTGTATATAATGTGAGGGGTGGAGTCACTTATGGTATATACTGTATATATAATGTGAGGGGTGGAGTCACTTATGGTATATACTGTATATAATGTGAGGGGTGGAGTCACTTATGGTATATACTGTATATAATGTGAGGGGTGGACTCACTTATGGTATATACTGTATATAATGTGAGGGGTGGAGTCACTTATGGTATATACTGTATATATAATGTGAGGGGTGGAGTCACTTATGGGATATACTGTATATAATGTGAGGGGTGGAGTCACTTATGGTATATACTGTATATAATGTGAGGGGTGGAGTCACTTATGGTATATACTGTATATAATGTGAGGGGTGGAGTCACTTATGGTATATACTGTATATAATGTGAGGGGTGGACTCCATAGATGTATAACTGTTACGTAAATTATATAGAGATTAAGAAATATTCATTATATGAGGTAAAAAATGACGAAGGGAAATTGTGGGCAGAACCTACTGTGGTGGAGCACTGGTGAATGGCGGGACCACGGGTGTAGCGGTGAAGGTGGTGGGGTCAGTTTGCATTAACCCCTAGGGCAAGATGTTGTTAACCCCTAGTGTTCGTGACGCCAGAGTGGTTTTTGGTACTGGAACCACACGAACAGTATCTCCGCTATTCCAATGGCTAATTAAGGAAAGGAGAGTCCACAACCAGTTATGGTTTAACAGAGACTTTACTGAGTATAAGACAGAGGGAATTATCTTCACAGCCAGGCCAGATTCCCAGAGAGGTGGCCAGGACCCAGACGGACCTTGCAGCTTGCTGGGACTTGTAGTTTTTGTAATAGACTTTAGGTAATTATCTTGTGGTAGCCTTGGGGGTTGTATGGTAGTTGGGATGTTGTAGTAGATAAGGGGTTAACGTTAACCCTATAGTTTGTGACGCCAGGCTGAGGGCTAGTATGCTGAGGTAATTCTCCGGCCTATCGCCGCCCTTCCCAGAAAAGACAGGTGCATGTAATGAAATGACTGAAGGTCCACAATGTACTTGAACTTGGGTAACTTTACTTAAGTGCTTGCGGTATATCCAATGAACAATGACAGTCTCAGGAATACAGTCTTTATATAGCTTAATGACTGAACTAATTGTTGCGGACCTTGAAATAAATTAAAGTCTCTGAATTTAGGGTAATTGTTGCAGATTCGTCCGGATTTAGGGGATAGATAAGGTCCGGTGATCCTGCAGAGTGCTTAGGGATTGATACACTCAGAATTTAGAAGTTATCGGCCGTCGCCGCAAGGTTCAGGCCTAGACTCACTGATCTCAGCAGCGCAGATGCTTCTTGCTTGCTTGCACAGGAACTAGAGCGATGCTTACAGCTTGGCTGCACAGGAACAAGAGCGAGAACATGGCCGCCGCTCCCTTATATGGGCAGGGGCGGGGCTAATCTCATTGGTCCGAACATCCGTCATTCACTGTTACAATGAGTGATGGGATTGACTACGTCACAAGGACCTCCAAAGGTCCTCAAGCAGAAATACCATAGAAGCCAGAAGAAGTGTGGGAAGCCAGAAGAAGCTCAGTGAACGAGCGATACAATTGTTGCACACCCGCACCCTGCATCCCCCCGATAACCCCCCATGTACTGCTCTGCCGTGGATATATGAACACTTCATGAAAATAAAGAAGAATTTTTTACTGCACCTGGGTGAGTCGTCCGTCTATTCTTTTTCTCTTTGATGAATATCATATGGAACTGTTTGCCTGTCAGACGTAGACGCTCCCCGTGAGGTGTACACACTAGAGCAGTTCATCATTCCGACAGTCCGGAGCAGCAAGAATTAGCGAGTAGGCAGTGCCTGGTGTAAATCTCCTTGTATGCCAGAAATACCATAGAGTTCACCTAACCACGTGACCCGCAGGTCCTGCTACGCTATGGGACAGGTAATTAACTATTTATAGGGCATTTATATAATATTTACATGCTTCCTAAGCAAGCTATTGGTACAATAACTATCTGGATGAGAGGTGACTAGGGGTGGATAGGATAATAGGAACCCTGACATCCTAGGGACTCTGGCTATGGGGACCCACAATAAAAAGGTACCGGATAGGATACGGTACCGGGACACCACAATCTTAAGGCTTGACTATATGCAGGACCTGACTATTTGTAGTGACAGCAGACTTTTGACTTACTGGAATGACTGTAGCTTTGTGGCCTTCCAGATGCTGGTCACTGGCACTGAGATCTCTGGTGGTTGCTGTGCTCAGTAAGGTAGCATAAGAGATAAGAGAAGAGAGTGAATTGTAATGGCCGCCCCTTCATATAGTAGGGGGATGGACTAAGGCCCATTGGTCAAGCTGGGGGTCATAGGTTAAGCTGGTGCTCTCTGGGAGAACATGTGACAACAAATCATGTGACTGCATAACATAACATGTGACAGACTTACAGGGTCTCCCTCTGTTGTATCCAGAATGTTGTGTATACTGCTTTAATGTATAGATAGAGCCGAGGACCCGGACGGCCTCAACCTGACAGGACCTAAGGGTAGTACAGGACCATGTCTTGCACTGGGACATCACACTACCGTCGACATCTCCGCAGCTGCACCACAAACCATCTAATTCCCAGTGAAGCCGATCGTAGGATTATAGACGTCCCTGTAATTATCTTTTATGCCCCTATTAACAAGACCCATCGATATAGGCATAAACCTGCGCCGAACCCTCCGCGCCGCTGACACATAAACCACCCAAGTCTGCAGTAATGTAAACGCTTTCCTCTGGCAGCGACACTAAGCATTTCTGCCAGCGCTAATGTTTCCTCTGGGAAGGGATATATACGTAATTTTTTTTATTTTTCTATCTTGCCAATAGATGCGGCCTACATGGTCCTGGCAGCTGGGACTTCCTTCCCTGGAGAATTTTTCCAAATAACAGAACAGCTTGCGGGGGCTTCTCATCCATCACAGGGGGGGGGGGGGGGGGGGGACAGGCAAGAGAAACGGGGAGAGGATAATTGTATCTATCTATCAATTCTTTATAGAATAGCATTGGGTTAATGTAGCGCAACGGGAGCTCCGGACGCTCCATTGCCAGGATTCCTATTAAATACCAATAAATACGTTGTGATCTATGGGGTTTACTTATTGATGCATCTTCATATGAGCAGAGGATGAGTCCGTGCTAATATGGTCTGGGGTAATGTGGGTAGTGAGTATTTAAAGGGGTATTCCAGGAAAAAGAAAAAATGTTTTCGATCAACCGGCTTCAGAAAGTTAAACAGATTTGTAAATTACTTCTATAAAAAAAACTTAATCCTTCCAATAATTATCAGCTGCTGAAGTTGAGTTGTTCTTATCTTTCTGGAAACAGTGCTCTCTGCTGACATCTCTGCTTGTCTCGGGAACTGCACAGAGTAGAAGAGGTTTGCTATGGGAATTTGCTTCTACTCTGGTAAGCTCCAGAGACAGGTGTCATCAGAGGGCACTTGGACAGAAAAGAACAACTCAACTTCAGCAGCTCATAAGTACTGAAAGGATTACGATTTTTTCATAGAAGCAATTTACAAATCTGTTTAACTTTCTGGAGCCAGTTGATATATATATATATATATATATATATATATATACATATATGTTTTTTCCTGGAATACCCCTTTAACCCTGAGGACACCGCAATTATTTATTTTTGCATTTTCGTTTTTTTTTCTCTCCTTCTAATAACTATAAATCTTTTAAAGGGGTATTCCTGGTTAATACATCTTATCCCCTATCCAAAGGATAGGGGATAAGATGTATGATTGCAGGGGACCCGCCGCTGGGGACCCCCCACAATCTTGGTGCAGCCCCCAGCATCTGTGCCGGGCGCTGCCTCCGAGTCAGGGACTTCGTGGCCATGCCCCCTAGTCATGTCACGCCACGCCCCCTCCATTCATGTCTATGGGAGGGGGCGTGACGGCCATCACGCCCCCTCCCATAGACATGAATGGAGGGGGAGTGACGTGACATCACTTGGGGGCGTGGCCGTGACGTGACATCCCCGTCTCTGAGGCAGCGCCCGACACAGAATGCTGCGGGCTGCATCGGAATACCCCTTTAATTTTCCACCTATTAACCCATATGGGACTTCTTTATGCGCCACCAATTGTACTTTGAAAGGACATCACTTATTTTACTATAAAATCTACAATGTGGCAAAAAAAAAAAAAATTTAAGGGCAAAATTGAAAATAAAAATGCAATTTTTCTAATTTTGAGGGTTAACAATTCTAGGCAGTGCACTTTATGGTTAATATGACACCTTATATTTATTCTGTAGGTCCATACATTTACAACCATATCCAATTTGTATAGGTTTTATTTTATTTTACGACTTATTTTAATAAAAAAAATTACATGTATAACGTTTATGCTAAAAATGCTAAAAAAAAAAAAAAAAAATTCTTC
This sequence comes from Hyla sarda, assembly GCF_029499605.1. Classification (NCBI taxonomy): domain Eukaryota; kingdom Metazoa; phylum Chordata; class Amphibia; order Anura; family Hylidae; genus Hyla; species Hyla sarda. Next base: position 15,730,085 of record NC_079200.1, on the reverse strand, counting down.
CGTATTCCGGAATGTATCAGGGTAATTTTTTTTGTGCCGTGATCTGTAGTTTTTATTGGTGCCGTTTTTGTTTTAATGGGGCTTTTTAATTGTATTTTATAAAATTTTTTCTGATATACGATGTGATTAAAAATCAGCAATTGGACAGGTATTTTTTTTAACGTTTACGCCGTTCACTGCGCTGTTTTATTAACATTATATTTTAATAGTTCAATCAATAGCTAATTTATGTTTATTTTTGTTTACATTCTTTCATTTAAAAAATTGGAAGTGATTTAAACTTTTATTAGGGGAGGAGCCAATTCACGTTTATTAACACTTTATTTTATTCACTATTTTTTAGTCCCCATAGGAGACTATGACATGTGATTGCAAACACTGAACAATGCTGTGCTATGCCCGGTATTAGCGGTATTACTAAGTATGATGCGCGCTCAGTTAGTGAGCAAGATTCATACTCCCTGACCATGAACAGGGCACACATGTACGCCCTGTGTTGTCTAAGGGTTAACAATGTAATAGTACAAGGCAGAATGTATAGACGTGGTATGGCGGGGTGTGAGGTGCAGGGCAGATTTTGTTACCCTAGGGGCAGATGGTATTAACCCCTTGTGTTCGTGACGCCAGGGCACAGTTTAGCCTTAACTACCCGAAGGTATACTGCTGGATCCTGGGCTAGGCACGGGGGCAATGGAGGCACCGATGCCAAGTTACGGACAACGGTAGCTTTACTGAGGGTAGACAGATGGTAAAGTCTATACAGTACAGCCAGGGCCTAAGGAGGTGACCAGTTACACAGGGGAACCTCGCAGGTTTGCTGGGACTTGTAGTTGGACTAGAGAATTTAGTGCAGGCCACGCTGAGAAGACAGAAGACTTGACTTGACTGACTTGTTAATGGCAGGACGGTGACTTTATCTTACTTGCACTTGACTTGAGGTCTCCACTACTCTGGACACAGACACTAGGCGACTGCACTGGACCTCAGCAGAAGAGAGAGAAGCTCCACCCAGGGCTTATATAGGGGAGACTAGCAGGGAGCCCATTGGTCACCTTTGGGGTCAGCTGGTCACTGGTACCTCCTGGGTAACAATCACATGGTACATTTTATTAAAGGCATAACACATCTTTTAATATAAAATATATATACAAATGGGGAAACAACTACAGGGGCCCTGGGACACTGAGGGGCACTACCTGACAGGACAGGAAAGGTACGGGGCAACACCATCCCGTACTAGGCCACCACAGACAACTCAGAGTCCCCTGCAAAAATGCTATGAGTGTCTATACAGACCGCTCCTGCAGTGCCTCAGATGTCAGTAATAGCCCCCCCCCCCTTCATCATCCCAAAGATGTGTTTGTGGTGTCAAAGCACCAAAGGCTGTCCAGTATTCAGTAGGTGAAAAGCACCATAAGTTCCAGCAAGGCAACAGGGCTCCCAAGGGGTTATGCTGCATCCTCTCCACTCTGCACCAAACTGTTGCCAAGTATTACAATCTACACCTGCTCAGTAAAGACAGTTATCCATAACCTGACGTCGGTATGTTTCTTTACTCCCCGTGTCTGGCCCAGGAGAAGCTGTCTTCAACCTCGGACCGTGTATAGGCTAATGGTGCCCTGGCGTCACGAAGTGATCAGGTATTTCTACTAACACCCCGTGGCTACCACAAGTGTAATTTAATGATCTCCACGGGGTGTGGCTATGCTGCAGTGGCATTACTTGAGTAAATCCTTTCCACCATGTAGCATAGCCACGCCCCCTGGAGACCATGTGACTTATGACATATTGTCTCTGGCTTCATGGAATGCTGGGAAAGGTCAGAGACAACAGTAAATAAAGAGACTTGCACTACAGCACTTCCCGGTGGGGATCCCGTGTATGAATACGGTACAAAGCGGTGCACGGAGGTAATAGAAGTGTGGTGGCCCAGTACGGGAGATGTTACCCCGTACCCAGCTGTCCTGTCAGGTAGCCTCTCCTTCAGTGTCCCCAGGGCCCCTTGCACCAGGATACACCAGTAGAATTGACTTTGGGGGCCTACCTAAAGTTACATGCAAATGTATTTACCTGTTTTACTCTTTAAAGACCTTCAGAACACAGACAAATGTGCTGTTATTTGCGCAAAAAAAAACTATGCATTTTTGCCACAATTTTATGAAAATCTCAGCAAAGTGCAGAGACATGTATTGACGCTATTCAAGGGGCATTAGGAAATATTTTCGCCTGCAATTGCAACAAGTATGGAGCCAAACTGCCACATCAGCTAAAACAGGTAGGCACAAGAAATGCACAAGAACCTCTACATTATTCTCTAATAACAGTCTATGCTGCACTAAATAAGCAGAAAAAAATTCTTCTTTAGGTGCATTTTTGCTGCATATTTTGTGCAGCTGATTTTGCTCCAATTTTGATAGGTAGCAAAATCAGCTGCAGAAAATATGCAGCAGATTCTGTATGTGTGAACGTATCTTTAAAGAGGTTCTTCAGCAGCTGAAGGCTGAAGACTCTCATGAAGCACCCTCCAGATACCTTATTCATAGGCAGTAGCTTTTTTCCCCCCTGTATTTGTTTCCAATCAAATCCAACCAATCATATGATGTGAACTGACCTCAACCCACTTATGAGTCAAATCAGTTCACCTGGGTGACCCCCCCCCCCCCCCCCCAGCATTGGCAGCCTCATTAAATGACCAGGTGCAGTGATCAAATACCCCACCCTCTCTCTGCAGATCGAAAAATAATAGAATTTCAGTAATGGAATTGCAACCAGACTATTTCCTAGGGCAGTGCTTCCCAACCAGAGTGGCTCCAGCTGTTGCAAAACTACAACTCCAAGCATGCCCGGACAGCCAACGGCTGTCCGGGCATGCTGGGAGTTGTAGTTTTGCAACAGCTTTAGCCACTCTGGTTGGGAAACACTACCCTATAGAGACATTTTGCATCCTGAAGTTGTGCTGATTTCAGTAGAGCCAGTGATGAACTGACCTCAACTCCATGCCTGCCACATCAGCAAAAAGAGGTAAGCAAAAGGCATTCACAAGAACCTTTCCATTAAAGGGGTGTTCCAGGTAAAAACTTTTGTCTCTTATATCAACTGGCTCCAGAAAGTTAAACAGATTTGTAAATTACTTCTGTAAAAAATCTTAATCCTTCAAATAATAATCAGCTGCTGAAGTTGAGTTGTTCTTTTCTGTCTGGTAACAGTGCTCTCTGCTGACATCTCTGCTTGTCTCGGGAACTGCACAGAGTAGAAGAGGTTTGCTATGGGGATTTGCTTCTACTCTGGACAGTTCCAGAGACAGGTGTCATCAGAGAGCACTTAGACAGAAAAGAGCAGCTCAACTTCAGCAGCTCATAAATACTGAAAGGATTAAGATTTTTTAATAGAAGTAATTTACATATCTGTTTAAATTTCTGAAGCCAGTTGATATATATATATATATGTATATATACACACACACACACACACACACATTTTTCCTGGATAACCCCTTTAATAATGGTCTATTTCCCGAAGTGCTTCTTTAAAAGGGGTACTCCACTGGAAAACATAAATTTTTAAATCAACTGATGCCAGAAAGTTAAACAGATTTGTAAATTACTTCTACCTAAAAATCGTAATCCTTCCAGTACTTATCAGCTGCTATATATTGTCCACAGGAAATTCTTTTCTTTTTGAATTTCCTTTCTGTCTGACTACAGTGCTCTCTGCTGACACCTCTGTCCATTTCAGGAACTGTCCAAAGCAGGAGAGGTTTGCTATGGGGATTTGCTCCTACGCTAGCATGTGTAGGAGCACATATAGCATCTAATATGAACAGAGGTGTCAGCAGAGAGCACTGCGGTCAGACAGAAAGGAAATTCAAAAAGAAAAGAACTTCCTGTGGAGCATATAGCAGCTGATAAGTACTGTAAGGATTAAGATTTTTAAATAGAAGTAATTAACAAATCTGTTTAACTTTCTGGCACTAGTTGATTAAAAAAAAATTTTTTTTCCAGTGGAGTACCCCTTTAACTAGCTAGATCCGCTTATCAGGAAATCTTAGTCACAACCCATGTGAGATTTGCAATGGCTGCTACCCAGCAGTCTCTAAAACAGCCTTTGGGTACGTTCACACGAGCAGATATTTTGGCGGGTTTTCCGCTGCGTATTTGAATGTGGGCGGGCTCTTCTCGGCTGTCCGAATTTTTTGGCAGGTTTCCCGCTGCGTATTTGAAAGTGGGCGGGCTCTTCTCGGCTGTCCGCAGCAGATTTTCCGCGGTGGAATTTACGCTGCAGAAAATCCGCCGAAAGCCCCATTGAAGTCAGTAGGGACTGCGTCGGATTTTCCGCAGCATAAATTCCCCCGCGGAAAATCTGCTGCGGACAGCCGAGAAGAGCCCGCCCACTTTCAAATACGCAGCGGGAAACCCGCAAAAAAAATCCGCCCGTGTGAACGCACCCTATCTCTACATATTAGTGAGAAATGTTCTTTAGTATATATTTAGTAGAATAAAATCAATGCAGCAGGCGTCTGTGGTGATGCCCCGTGGTCACGTCCGCTGCCTCCATGCTGGGAACATTATATAGGCCAATATCTTCACAGCTATTGATCGTTCTCAGGAGTTACTCCTAATCCTCAGCCCCACATCACCCCAGGACTTCTTCAGTTTTACCTAAATAGTTTTAAAGAGCAAATGTCTACTACTGTATATCCTATGTGTCTGGTCCGGAAGCCTTAGTATTGGGAACAAAACTGTGTGTTGGGGGTTGAAGGGTTAATAGTATAGTACAGTATTATAGTATCTCTGTACAGTGACCCCCCCCCGACCTACGATGTCCCCGACATATGATCATTTCAACATACGATGGCCTCTCAGAGGCAGCATCAACATACGATGCTTTTGTATGTCGGGGCCATCGCAGAAACGGCTATCCGGCAGCGCAGACTGCTTCAGCTGCCACCGGATATCCGTTTACGGTGCCCCGTGTGCTCCGCTGACGATCACTTACCTGTCCTCGGGGCTCCGGCGCGTCCTCTTCGGGATCCCCTGCATCGTCGGCGCTCTCCATCGTCGTCATCACTTCGCTGCCCACGCCGTCTCGTCATCCAATAGGAGCGGCGTGCGTAGCGACGTGATGGCGGCGAAGGAGAGCGAGGATGCAGGGGAAGCAGAGGCCTTGCCGGAGCGGCGGGGACACCCCGGAGACGCGGTGACAGCGATGGACGGCGACATCCAGGGCAGAGGTGACGAGCGGTGACGGTCCGGAGCGGCGGGGACAGGTGAGTATAACCTCCAATACCAGTGGTCTTCAACCTGCGGACCTCCAGATGTTGCAAAACTACAACTCCCAGCATGCCCGGACAGCCAACGGCTGTCCGGGCATGCTGGGTGTTGTAGTTTTGCAACATCTGGAGGTCGGCAGGTTGTAGACCACTGTCCTATACTTTACATTGCACGGATCCCTCAACATACGATGGTTTCAACAAACGATGGTCCATTTGGAACGGATTACCTTCGTATGTTGAGGGACCCCTGTATATACTTTCATGGACTGGACATGCCCATAGATATTAAAGGGATACTCCGCCCCTAGACATCTTATCCCCCTATCCAAAGGATAAGGGATTAGATCTCTGATTGCTGGGACCCCCGCGATCTCTGTGCAGCCCCCACATTATATGCCAGGCTGCTGCTCCAGTCTCGGAAACCTCTGTGTTTCCGAGACTGGAGACGTCACGCCGCCTCCTATAGACATGAATGGAGGGGGCGAGGTGTGACGTTTAGAGTGCCGGGTACTGCACGGAGATCGCAGGGGGTCCCTAGCTTCAAAAAATGACGGACTTCCATACAAACTTTCAACCCCTTCCCCCCCCCCCCCCCCCCTTAAAGGGGTATTCCAGGAAAAATCTTTATTCTTCTTTATATCAACTGGCTCCAGAAAGCTGGCTGCAGAAATGTCCGCAGCCGCCTCATACAGATGAATGGGAATTGCTAAAGGCGAGTGCAGGCTGCAGAATTTTTTTTTTAGATTTATTTATTTATTCTATATATTTATATATATATATATATATATATATATATATATATATATATATAATCTATATCCAAATGGTATAGGTCACAGCAAAAAGTATGCAGACTCCCAATTTCAAAAAGGCTGTGATCTTTATTTAGGTCATCAGCAGTGCAACGTTTCGGCCGAAACGTTGCACTGCTGATGACCTAAATAAAGATCACAGCCTTTTGGAAATTGGGAGTCTGCATACTTTTTGCTGTGACCTATACCATTTGGATGTTCTGTATCTGGACTGGTTATCCGGATGGTCACGGGCATAAGAGCAGGGACTAGTGCTGTCTTCCCACCTTGACGTATATATATATATAACCAAGCAAAGAGGCTGCACGTCCCAACAAAAATTGTGTCCGGGTGCCTGCGGTGTCAGGACCCCCAATAGTAGTAATCCAAAAGACAGCGGCACTACAATAGATGAATAAAGTGAGGTTTATTGCATACAAACGTGAGGCATAGCCTTATTATATATACATTATTCATCTATTGTAGTGCCGCTGTCTTTTGGATTACTACTATTGGGGGTCCTGACACCGCAGGCACCCGGACACAATTTTTGTTGGGACGTGCAGCCTCTTTGCTTGGTTATATATATATATATATATATATATATATATATATATATATATATATATATAGCACAGGAAAAGGTAGAGCAGCACGTCCCACAATAATATGATAGCGGTGCAAGCAGCGAGTGGAGCCCCGGTCAAGGCAATTCAGACATCTAGGAAGGATGCCGCAGCACACGGAAGATTCAAAAGTGTAAACAGTGGTTTATTCCATGATAATACAGGTTAGCTAACCTGTATTATCATGGAATAAACCACTGTTTACACTTTTGAATCTTCCGTGTGCTGCGGCATCCTTCCTAGATATATATATATATATATATATATATATATATATATATTAAATAAAAAAAATAATAAATATAAAAGAAAATGTCTGCAGCCTGCACTCGCCTTCAGCAATTCCCATTCCTCTGTATGATGCAGCTGCGGAAATTTCTGCAACAAATCTGCTGCATGTGAACATGGCCTAATGGGCTTCTTTATCACATTGCAATTAAAGAGGCACCCGGGGGCCAAGAAGAAATTCACTTTAATAACGTATACACCTCATTGGCTCCGCTGTGATGATTTCTGGGACCTGCCCTCGGGGCTGAACCCCTACAGAACAGTATTCTGCAGAATCTGATGGCAGCGCGTGTCTCTGCGGAGTCCCCTGATAGGAAGAGGAGGATGAGCTCCTTATTGACGCCTCTGGCAAGCCTTATATTAGTAATGAGCATGCAGGAAAAATCCCAGGGACAGTCGGGTTCCCCCCCCCCCCCCATAGATATTTGGGTATGCTCACATGGCCATTAACCCTATGGTTTTTGAAGCACATAGTTTCAATGAAAAAAAATCCCATTGACTTCAATAAAAAAAAAAGGTTAACTAAACAAAAAAGAAGTGACAAGTGAAATAAAAGAGAAGTTTAGGGAACTTTCAGCCTCACTAGCAAACTTATTTCCGGCTAGTTTTAAAACCCAGTGACCAGATGTCCTCAGCACCTGTGCTGATCTGGAGGGGATTGAAATGCTCCACTGCCAATCCTGCCTTTTATTGCATAAAAAAAAATTCAATCCCAAAAATAGGACTTCCCAAAAGTGGGAAAATATAGGAAATCCAGGAAATTCAACTCTCTCCTGGATTTCCCATATCTCACCCAGCTGTTCCTGGATGACATATGCATTTCCTGAAACATGGTTGTGCTGGTTTTAAGGGGTTATCCAGGAAAAAAACACTTTTTTTATATATATCAACTGGCTCCAGAAAGTTAAACAGATTTGTAAATTACTTATTAAAAAGGCTTAATCCTTTCAGTACTTATGAGCTTCTGAAGTTGAGTTGTTCTTTTCTGTCTAAGTGCTCTCTGATGACACCTGTCTCGGGAACTGCCCAGTTTAGAAGCAAATCACCATAGCAAACCTCTTCTAAACTTGACGGTTCCCGAGAGCACTTAGACAGAAAAGAACAACCTTAACTTTAGAAGCTCATACGTACTGAAAGGATTAAGATTTTTTAATAGAAGTAATTAACAAATCTGTTTAACTTTCTGGAGCCAGTTGATATATATATAAAAAAAAGTTTTTTCCTGGATAACCCCTTTAAGTATAGATGCGGGTGGGGGGTGGGGGTAATGCCTCTCTATAGTCTGATCGGCTACATTCACCTCTGGTGGGGCGCATCGGTTGTTCATTAATTTTTTGAGTCTCGGCCCTCTGGGTGTTTTTACCCATCCTCAGCATATATATATATATATATATATACACCGTATTTATCGGGGTATACCACGCACCGGCCTATAACACGCACCCTCATTTTACCACGGATATTTGGGTAAAAAAAGTTTTTTACCCAAATATCCATGAAAAAATGAGGGTGCGTGTGTGCGCGTGTATACCCCGATATACCCCCAGGAAAGGCAGGGGGAGAGAGGCCGTCGCTGCCCGCTTCTCTCCCCCTGCCTTTCCTGGGGTCTAGAGCGCTGCTGCCGGCCCTTTTCACCCCCTGGTTATCGGCGCCGCTGCCCGTTCTGTCCCCCTGACTATCGGTGCCGGCGCCGATAGCCAGGGGGAGAGAAGGGGCAGCGGCACCCATTGCCGGCGCCGCTGCCCCGTTGCCTCCCCCCATCCCCAGTGGCATAATTACCTGAGTCGGGTCCGCGCTGCTCCAGGCCTCCGTCCCCAGCGTCGTTGCTATGCACGGCGCGGCGCTCTGACGTCATGCGCCGCGCCGTTCAGCGCATAGCAATGACGCCGGGGACGCACGACGGAGGCCTGGAGCAGCGCGGACCCGACTCAGGTAATTATGCCACCGGGGATGGGGGGAGGCAACGGGGCAGCGGCGCCGGCAATGGGTGCCGCTGCCCCTTCTCTCCCCCTGGCTGTCGGCGCCGCTTCTCTCTCCCTGGCTATCGGCGCCGGCACCGATAGTCAGGGGGACAGAACGGGCAGCGGCGCCGATAACCAGGGGTGAAAAGGGCCGACAGCAGCGCTCTAGACCCCAGGAAAGGCAGGGGGAGAGAAGCGGGCAGCGACGGCCTCTCTCCCCCTGCCTTTCCTGGGGGTGTATCGGCGTATAACACGCACACAGACTTTAGGCTAAAAATTTTTGCCTAAAAAGTGCGTGTTATACGCCGATAAATATGGTATATATATATATATATATATATATATATATATATATATATATATAAACAAAAATGGCGACCGCAGCACTCCAGATAAATGTGAAAAAAAAATGTTTCCAAGGTAAAAACAGGCAACGTTTCTGTGACCTCACACCACCATTTTCAAGCAGTGACTGAGTGATTCAAGGAGCCTTAAATAGCAACACACATCAGGGCTCATCATACATCATTAGAAGTGAATAATTTCATCAAAGACAGTAGCATAATAAAAATTGTAAATAGTGATATAATATAAGAGGCCTGAAGGGCCAGTATACATAAAATCAAGGTGATAATACAATAAAAGTGACACTGGTGCATTAAAAACATCTAATCTGCTAATAAGGATCAGGAAAATCAGGTGGTATAACTAATTAAATATAAGGAGGAAGGCGGAGCTTACCGCACAGAGGAGCAATAAAGAGCCATAATCGCCATACAGTAATGTATGTCGGCGTGCAGCGGCGTCCACGCTGCTTCCACTTCCGGGATAGTGACACCGGTCAATCACATGATAGACTGACGTGTAACTCACGTCAGTGGCACGTCATTCGCGCATGCGCAACGGGAAATCTAAGTCCCGTGCAGCCATGCAGACAAAGGGCATAAGTCAATATATGAAAAGGAAATACAGTGGGAATATATAATATAGTTCGTTATATATTTGCTCTGCACATAAACCAATGGTCCAAAAGTAATAAGAGCACCTCAGCATAATTTTCTCCCTACCCCGTCACTTGCATGCTTCGCCACCATCTCCCAGGACTGGGAGAGGAGGCAGAAGAGTCCTATCTCAGGGCAGTGTTGAGTATCACCTTATGAGGCAGGATGATCATGTTGTGACGTCATGGGGCCACATATTACTGTGTGGAGAGTGCTAAACTCGTTAATGACAATCATTCTGTGGGAAAGACAGCCACAATTCACAGAGAATATTATTAAAAAAAAATATTCAATATAAATAAAGGAAAGAAAGCGTAATAATGATAAAAATAAAATAAAAATAAATATAAATAAAAATCAAGTAAACAAGAACAGAACAAGTCCTGTGAATAGTATAAGTTTTATTGGACCATAGTGTGCGAGCAAATATGTGCTATAGTATGGTAATATATATAGCGAAAGTATATGTGATTGCTCGGTGTATTAGCCCCATCAAGGGGAAAATAAGAAAAAAGGAGGGGGAAATCAAAAAAATAAAATTATACTATAACATAATAGATGTTAGACCAATATATAAATGAAAAGGACGCGAAAACAGCAAGTTCTCCTCTGTTTGATAACGCTCCACCGTATTCCAATAATGATCTGAAAAAAAATAATAAATAAACAAAATATTAATTAATCCCTTAAGGACCAAGGACGTACCGGTACCCCCGCGTCATATCATGGCGGGCCCGGTGTCATAGTGAAGCCGGGACCCGCCTCTAATAGCGCGCAGCGCCGATCGCGGCGCCGCGCGCTATTAACCCTTTAGCCGCGCGCTCAGAGCTGAGCCGCCGCGGCTAAAAGTGAAAGTGAAAGTTCCCGACTAGCTCAGTCGGGCTGTTCGGGATAGCCGCGGCTAATCGCGGCATCCCGAACAGCTGACAGGACAGCGGGAGGGCCCCTTCCTGCCTCCTCGCTGTCCGATCGCCGAATGACTGCTCAGTGCCTGAGATCCAGGCCTGAGCAGTCATGCGGCAGAATCGTTGATCACTGGTTTCTTATGAGAAACCAGTGATCAACATAGAAGATCAGTGTGTGCAGTGTTATAGGTCCCTATGGGATAACAATGATCAGTATAAGAGATCAGTGTGTGCAGTGTTATAGGTCCCTATGGGATAACAATGATCAGTATAAGAGATCAGTGTGTGCAGTGTTATAGGTCCCTATGGGATAACAATGATCAGTATAAGAGATCAGTGTGTGCAGTGTTATAGGTCCCTATGGGATAACAATGATCAGTATAAGAGATCAGTGTGTGCAGTGTTATAGGTCCCTATGGGATAACAATGATCAGTGTGTGCAGTGTTATAGGTCCCTATGGGACCTATAACACTGCAAAAAAAAAGTGAAAAAAAAAAGTGAATAAAGATCATTTAACTCCTCCCCTATTAAAAGTTTGAATCACCCCCCTTTTCCAATAAAAAAAAAAAAACACAGTGTAAATAAAAATAAAAATAAACATATGTGGTATCACCGCGTGCGGAAATGTCCGAATTATAAAAATATATAATTAATTAAACCACTCGGTCAATGGCGTGCGCGCAAAAAAATTCCAAAGTCCAAAATAGTGCATTTTTGGTCACTTTTTATATCATTTAAAAATGAATAAAAAGTGATCAATAAGTCCTATCAATGCAAAAATGGTACTGTTAAAAACTTCAGATCACGGCGCAAAAAATTAGCCCTCATATCGCCCCATACACGGAGAAATAAAAAAGTTATAGGGGTCAGAAGATGACAATTTTAAACGTATTAATTTTCCTGCATGTAGTTATGATTTTTTCCAGAAGTCTGACAAAATCAAACCTATATAAGTGTCACGATGCCGGCTGGCAGGAGGTGGATCCTCTGTGCCAGAGAGGGATTGGCGTGGACCGTGCTAGTGGACCGGTTCTAAGACACTACTGGTTTTCACCAGAGCCCGCCGCAAAGCGGGATGGTCTTGCTGCGGCGGTAGTGACCAGGTCGTATCCACTAGCAACGGCTCACCTCTCTGGCTGCTGAAGATAGGCGAGGTACAAGGGAGTAGGCAGAAGCAGAGTCGGACGTAGCAGAAGGTCGGGGGCAGGCGGCAAGGATCGTAGTCAGGGGAGATAGCAGAAGTTCTGGTACACAGGCTTTAAACACACAAAACGCTTTCACTAGGCACAAGTGCAACAAGATCCGGCAAGGAAGTGCAAGGGAGGAGGATAGATATAGTCAGGGACCAGGTGGAAGCCAATTAAGCTAATTGGGCCAGGCACCAATCATTGGTGCACTGGCCCTTTAAGTCTCAGGGAGCTGGCGCGCGCGCGCCCTAGAGAGCGGAGCCGCGCGCGCCAGCACATGACAGCAGGGGGACGGGAACGGGTAAGTGACCTGGGATGCGATTCGCGAGCGGGCGCGTCCCGCTGTGCGAATCGCATCCCCAACGGCCATGACAGAGCAGCGCTCCCGGTCAGCGGGACTGACCGGGGAGCTGCAGGGAGAAAGACGCCGTGAGCGCTCCGGGGAGGAGCGGGGACCCGGAGCGCTAGGCGTAACAGTACCCCCCCCCTTAGGTCTCCCCCTCTCTTTATCCGGTAACTGCCTCCCCTGGGATGAGGACACCGGGAAAGGATGGAGGGATTCCTCAACGGCAGGCAGAACAGCAGGAGTAGGAATGGGGAGAGAGGGCAGAGGGCGAGACCTGGCACGGGGCAGTGTGACACCAGGACGAGGGCCATGCGGGGACACAGGGGCTTGCCTGATGGGACTGGGAGGGGGGGGAGAGGCATTTCCTGTGGCAGGCAGAGTCCTTAATGACCTTAGGGGGACCGGATACAGGAGGAACCACAGGGTCACGGCAGGGAGTACTGGGAACCGGTTGAAGGCAGTCCTTGGAACAAGAGGGGCCCCAACTCTTGATCTCCCCAGTGGACCAATCCAGGGTTGGGGAATGGTGTTGAAGCCAGGGTAGTCCAAGGAGAACTTCAGAAGTGCAATTAGGAAGGACCAAAAATACAATTTCCTCGTGATGAGGTCCGATGCACATTAGGAGGGGCTCCGTGCGGAAACGCACGGTGCAATCCAACTTGGCTCCGTTGACCGCGGAAACGTGGAGTGGCTTGACAAGACGGGTCACCGGAATGCGGAATTTATTCACTAAGGACTCCCGAATAAAATTCCCAGAAGCTCCAGAGTCCAGGCAGGCCACGGCTGAGAGAGAAGAGCTGGCTGAAGTAGAAATCCGAACAGGCACCGTGAGACGTGGAGAAGCCGACTTAGCATCAAGAGACGCCACACCCACGAGAGCTGGGTGCGAGCGTGCGTTTCCCAGACGTGGAGGACGGATTGGGCAATCCACCAAAAAATGTTCAGTACTGGCACAGTACAGGCAAAGATTCTCTTCCTTACGGCGATTCCTCTCTTCCAGGGTCAGGCGAGACCGATCCACTTGCATGGCCTCCTCGGCGGGAGGCCTAGGCGCAGATTGCAGTGGAGACTGTGGGAGAGGTGTCCAGAGATCTAAGTCTTTTTCCTGGCGGAGCTCTTGATGCCTCTCAGAAAAACGCATGTCAATGCGAGTGGCTAGATGAATGAGTTCATGCAGGTTAGCAGGAGTCTCTCGTGCGGCCAGAACATCTTTAATGTTGCTGGATAGGCCTTTTTTAAAGGTCGCGCAGAGAGCCTCATTATTCCAGGATAGTTCAGAGGCAAGAGTACGGAATTGTATGGCGTACTCGCCAACGGAGGAATTACCCTGGACCAGGTTCAGCAGGGCAGTCTCAGCAGAAGAGGCTCGGGCAGGTTCCTCAAAGACACTTCGAATTTCCGAGAAGAAGGAGTGTACAGAGGCAGTGACGGGGTCATTGCGGTCCCAGAGCGGTGTGGCCCATGACAGAGCTTTTCCAGACAGAAGGCTGACTACGAAAGCCACCTTAGACCTTTCAGTAGGAAACTGGTCCGACATCATCTCCATGTGCAGGGAACATTGCGAAAGAAAGCCACGGCAAAACTTAGAGTCCCCATTAAATTTGTCCGGCAAGGACAGGCGGAGGCTAGGAGTGGCCACTCGCTGCGGAAGAGGTGCAGGAGCTGGCGGAGGAGATGGTTGTTGCTGCTGTAGCTGAGACTGAATCTGCTGTAGTTGTGACTGGAGTTGCTGTGTCATGGTGGTCAAGTACGACAGCTGGTGATCTTGTTGGGCGATCTGACGAGCTTGCTGGGCGACCAGCGTAGGGAGGTCAGCGACAACTGGCAGAGGAACTTCAGCGGGATCCATGGCCGGATCTACTGTCACGATGCCGGCTGGCAGGAGGTGGATCCTCTGTGCCAGAGAGGGATAGCGAGGACCGTGCTAGTGGACCGGTTCTAAGACACTACTGGTTTTCACCAGAGCCCGCCGCAAAGCGGGATGGTCTTGCTGCGGCGGTAGTGACCAGGTCGTATCCACTAGCAACGGCTCACCTCTCTGGCTGCTGAAGATAGGCGAGGTACAAGGGAGTAGGCAGAAGCAGAGTCGGACGTAGCAGAAGGTCGGGGGCAGGCGGCAAGGTTCGTAGTCAGGGGAGATAGCAGAAGTTCTGGTACACAGGCTTTAAACACACAAAACGCTTTCACTAGGCACAAGTGCAACAAGATCCGGCAAGGAAGTGCAAGGGAGGAGGATAGATATAGTCAGGGACCAGGTGGAAGCCAATTAAGCTAATTGGGCCAGGCACCAATCATTGGTGCACTGGCCCTTTAAGTCTCAGGGAGCTGGCGCGCGCGCGCCCTAGAGAGCGGAGCCGCGCGCGCCAGCACATGACAGCAGGGGACGGGAACGGGTAAGTGACCTGGGATGCGATTCGCGAGCGGGCGCGTCCCGCTGTGCGAATCGCATCCCCAACGGCCATGACAGAGCAGCGCTCCCGGTCAGCGGGACTGACCGGGGAGCTGCAGGGAGAAAGACGCCGTGAGCGCTCCGGGGAGGAGCGGGGACCCGGAGCGCTAGGCGTAACAATAAGTAGGGTATCATTTTAATCGTATGGACCTACAGAATACATATCAGGTGTCATTTTTACCGAAAAATGTACTATGTAGAAACGGAAGCCCCCAAAAGTTACAAAACAGCGGTTTTTTTTTTCAATTTTGTCGCACAATGATTTTTTTTCCCGCTTCACCATAAATTTTTGGGCAAAATGACTGACGTCATTACAAAGTAGAATTGGTGGCGCAAAAAATAAGCCATCATATGGATTTTTAGGTGTAAATTTGAAAGAGTTATGATTTTTTAAAGGCAAGGAGCAAAAAACGAAAATGCAAAAACGGAAAAACCCCCGGTCCTTAAGGGGTTAAAGAATCACTACAAATAGTCAATTCTAATGGGGGCATATTCAGAGTCATACATCAGAGTTTACGCTGTATAGATCTGCGGTGTGACCGTAAAATCACACCGTATGGCGATTATGGCTCTTTATTGCTCCTCTGTGCGGTAAGCTCCGCCTTCCTCCTTATATTTAATTAGTTATACCACCTGATTTTCCTGATCCTTATTAGCAGATTAGATGTTTTTAATGCACCAGTGTCACTTTTATTGTATTATCACCTTGATTTTATGTATACTGGCCCTTCAGGCCTCTTATATTATATCACTATTTACAATTTTTATTATGCTACTGTCTTTGATGAAATTATTCACTTCTAATGATGTATGATGAGCCCTGATGTGTGTTGCTATTTAAGGCTCCTTGAATCACTCAGTCACTGCTTGAAAATGGTGGTGTGAGGCCACAGAAACGTTGCCTGTTTTTACCTTGGAATACATTTTTTTTCACATTTATCTGGAGTGCTGCGGTCGCCATTTTTGCTTCTATTGCCCTTTGGACCCAGGACGAGTTTTTAAGCACGATTTTTCGTGCTGAAAACGCCCCCCTCGGCTTATACTCGAGTGAACTCTCTGCCTGTCAATCCTTTCTCAGTGGTCTTCAACCTGCGGACCTCCAGAGGTTTCAAAACTACAACTCCCAGCATGCCCGGACAGCCATTGGCTGTCCGGGCATGCTGGGAGTTGTAGTTTTGAAACCTCTGGAGGTCTGCAGGTTGAAGACCACTGCGGCCTTTGTCATCATCCAGACAACCCCTTTTAGTTTTCTACTCACCTCCCCTCGGTGGGAAGGAAGGGTGAGCCGGTCCGGGCCATCTATGCTGCAGGGACCGTCCGGTGGGGAGGGTTAGTCGTTCCGGGCTGTCCATTTTCACTCGGGGGGGCCCTCTTTTCCGGGCCCGGCCCCGGACTAGTGACGTTGCCTTGACGACGATGCACAGGGACGTTCATGCTGGGAGTTGTAGTTTTGCAACATCTGGAGGTCCGCAGGTTGAAGACCACTGATGAAGGGATTGACAGGCGGTGATGATGAAGTGGGGGGGGGGGGGGGGGGGGATGATGACGGGGGTCTGGATGATGACGGGGGTCTGGATGATGACATGGGGGAATGATGTATTTCCCACCCTAGGCTTATAGTCAAGTCAATAAGTTTTCCTGGGTTTTTGGGGTGAAATTAGGGGCTCGGCTTATATTCGGGTCGGCTTATACTCGAGTATATATGAGATATATACGATATATATATATATATATATATATATATATATATATAAATATATATTCATTCTCGAGTATAAGCCGAGACCCTAATTTGACCCCCCCAAAAAAAAAAAAAAATAAAAAAAAAAATATATATATATATATATATATATATATATATATAAAAATATATATATATATATTTATATATATATATATTTATATATATATAAATAAATAAATAAATATATATATATATTTTATTTATTTTTTTCCTGGTAAAAAGAATGCTATGCAAACATGGACATTTCACAGCTAATCTCCCTGATATTATTGTCTCGCACACTACATAGGCCCCTCAGGCAGGCAGTCATGTGATGTGCGTTAGACCTTACAGGGGTCTATGGAAAACACTTGTCACGCAACCTCACAGATTAACCCATCGCACTTCACAGTGAGAACGATTCTTAACATTCCAGGGAGCAAAGGTGCATAATAAAGAATGTGCACAACAATGGCTTCATTTACTACTGCAAAACCCAACATGCTATGTCGGGTTGTGCGCCAGAATTTGCGCCAGAATTGAGAAAAACCCAAATAAGGGGGCGTAACCACCGAAAAGGGGCGTGTTCCCGACATTTTCACAAAAAAAAAAACAACACATTTACTAAGGTTTCCACAGATATACAGGGATGGCTGAGACCTCTACACCAGTGGTCTCCAAACTGTGCCAAACTACAACTCCCAGCATGCCCAGACAGATGCAACTACTTACCTAATGGAGGAACTAGTTACATAATGGATGGCAACCGATCTAATGGAGGAGCGATTTCCATGAGGGAGGGCCTACCTACATAATGGAGGGGCTACCAACTTAAATGAGGGGATAGCTACTAGTGTTGCTCGCGAATATTCGCAATGCGAATTTTAGTCGTGAATATCGCATATTTGCGAATTCGAATATAGCGCTATATATTCGTAATTACGAATATTCGTTTTTTTGTTTTTTTTTCACAGTACACATCACAGTGATCATCCCTCTCTGCTTCCAGCTTGTGTGGTCTAAAGAAGGCTCTAATACTACTGTGTGAGACTGGTGTGCGAATTTGCATATGCTAATTTTCGCATATGCGAATGTTCGCTTATGTTAATTTTTGTTTATGCTACTTTTCGCATATGCTAATTTTCGCATACGCGAAAATAAAACGTGAATATGCAAATATTTGCGAATATATGACGAATATTCGTCCATATATTCGCGAATATTCGCGAATTCGAATATGGCCTATGCCGCTCAACACTAATAGCTACCTACCTAATGGAAGAGCTACCTACCTAATGAAGGGGCTACTCACCTAATGCATGGGCTACCTACCTAAAAGATAAGGTGGAGGGGCTACAAACCTAAATGAGTGTCTACCCACCTTATTAATGGGCTACTTACCTAGTGGAGGAGCTGTTTACATAATGGAGGAGCTACTTACGTAATGGAGGGGCAATCTATCTAATGGAGGGGCTACCCATGTGAATGATGGGATAGCTACCTACCTAATGGAAGAACTACCTACCTAATGGAAGAGCTACCGACCTAATGGAAGAGCTACACGCCTAAAGTAGGGGCTACCTACCTAAAGAATAAGTTACCTTATGGAGGGGCTACAAACCTAAATGAGCGTCTACCCGCCTTATTAAGGGGCTATTTACCTAGTGGAGGAGCTGTTTACATACTGGAGGGGGCAATTTATGTAATTGAGGGACTACCTACCAAATGGAGCAGCTAGTTACATAATGGAGAAGCTACTTACATAATGGAGGGACAAACTATCTAATGGAGGGGCTACCCAACATAAATGAGGGGATAGGTACCAACCTAATGAAAGAGCTACCTACCTAATGGAGGGGCTACCCAACATAAATGAGGGGATAGCTACCAACCTAATAAAAGAGCTACCTACCTAATGGAGGGGCTACCCACCTAAAGTAGGGGCTACTACCTAATACTTAAAGGATAAGCTACCTTAGGGAGGGGGCCACATACCTAAAAGATAAGCTACCTTATTAAGGGGCTACTTACCTAATGTAGGAGCTGTTTACATACTGGAAGGGAAACTTATCTAATGGAGTGGCTACCTAACAAAACTAGGAGCTACCTACCTAATGGACAACCTATTTACATAATGGAGGGGCAAACTATCTAAAGGAGGAGCTATCTATGTTTCAAGTGATAGTCTGCCTATCTACCTAATGTGGGGGCTGCCTGTCAAGTGGGGGTGAGATTTTGAAGAAAGGGGGGAAAAAAGTAGGGGGGTGGTTTACCTACCTAATGTGGGAAAAAGTGGTATTGCAAAGAGGGCACTATTACAATGGTGGGAGGTCCAACCTAATAGGGGGGTTATGGGCGCAAAGGGAACAATAATGCTGGCTTTTCCTACCTGTCTACTCAATGGGGGTGTCTACCTACTATGCCGTGGTCTACCTACCTAACGTATGGGGGAATTATTGCCATTTGGGGCACTCTAGTTTGGATGTTTGTATAGAGGTGCTGAGGGTGCTGGCAATTCTGCACTAATAGGTCATGGCAGTCTGAGCACACGTTTAGTCATGGCGGTCTGAGCCCTGGTAGATTGGAGCGTGAGAAGAATTTGGCGCATAACTGACGGGGATCATCTCTAGAGATTTTCTTCCCGTAAAGCGCAACATTTTTTCCCGCCTCATTTAGCACTTTAATGTAGTAGAAGGGAATTGAAGCATCATATAGTCTTTAGAAGTCTTTCCCAACCAGGGTGCCTCCAGCTGTTGCAAAACTACAATCAAATCCAATTCATCATAAAAACTGCACATAATGTGAACTGGCCGCAACCCACTTATGAGTCAAATCAGTTCACCTGGGTGACCTCCCAGCACCAGCAGCCTTATTAAATGACTAGGTGCTGTGATCAAACACCTCACCCTCTCTTTGCAGATCGAAAAGAATAATTTCAGTAATGGAATGGCAACCAGACTATTCCCTAGGGCAGTGCTTCCCAACCAGGGTGCCTCCATCTTAAGCAAAACTATAACTCCCAGCATGCCTAGACAGCCGTTGGTGACCCCCAGCACCAGCAGCCTCAGTAAATGACCAGGTGCTGTGATCAAACACCCCACCCTCTCTCTCTCTCTCTCTGCAGATTGAAAAATAATTTCAGTGATGAACTGCAACCAGACTATTCCCTAGGGCAGTGCTTCCCAGCCAGTGTGCCTCTGGCTGTTGCAAAACTACAACTCCCAGCATGACCGGACAGCCAACGGCTGTCCGGGCATGCTGGGAGTTGTAGTTTTACAACAGCTGGAGGCACCCTGATTGGGAAAGACTGCTATAGACAATAGAATTATGTGTATGAATTCCGCAAAGCCTTCTTCATGCACACTCGCCTTAAAGGGGTACACTGACGCTATGTTACAAAAATTTTTTAAAAAAAATCTAAATGTTGCAGAATTACTTACCCGTTTGCACCAGTTCTGAAACCACCAAAAAGCCATTGTTTCGGGGGTCTAATCCTGTACTTCCTGAGTGAGCAGTTGCTTAGCACTACAATTCCCAGAATGCATTGCTTTCTTTCAGCCCTTCATCACAACCCTCCTCCCCTTCTTACTCATCTCCCACAGCACTCCTGCCAGTTTCCCGCCCAGAGTTGTGGCAGAAAACTTTCACTTACAGCACCTGCTGTAGTCATTCCCTGTCTGTTCCTCTGCCTGTTGCCTTGTTTAGAACAAGGCAGCAAAGTATAACCACACCTCATTCTTCCCTAAATATCCCAATAAAGATATATATGTATATGTACATGTGACAGGGAGATGGTAATGTGGCTGTAGAGGCTGGTCACAGGTGATGACATCACTGCAGCACAAGCAGCCTAATTAGATGGCCGGGTGAAGTAATCATACACCTGACCCTCAGCAAGAGGATTCATGGGAAATGTAATCAGCATTAGAAAATAATTTCAGTAAAGGAATTGTAACCCGTATGGAGCCTAACTCACGCCTGCTACATCACCTAAAACTGGTTAGCACAAGGTATACACAAGAACCTCTACATTATTCTCAAATAATGGCCTATGCACCGCTATATAAGCAAAAAATATTGTTCTTTAAAGAGGTTCTTTAGCAGCTGGAATAAGGCTTAAAGAGAAGTTGTGTAGTTCTTTCCAGTCTGACCACAGTGCTCTCTTCTGCCACCTCTGTCCGTGTGAGGAACTGTCCAGAGCAGGAGAGGTTTGCTATGGGGATTTTCTTCTACTTTGGACAGTTCCAGACATGGAAAGAGGTGACAGAAGAGAGCACTGTGATCAGACTGGAAAGAACTACACAACTTCCTCTGGAGCATACAGCAGCTGATAAGTACGGGAAGGATTACATTTTTTAAATAGAAGTAATTCACAAATCTGTATAACTTTCTGGCACCAGTTGGTTTAAAAAACATTTGTTTATCACCGGAATACCCCTTTAAGAATCCCATTAAGCACCCTCCAGCTACCTTATTAATAGGCGGTAGTTTTTTTTCCCCCAATCAAATCCAATCAATGATAAAAACTGCACATGATGTGAACTGACCTCAACCCATTTATGAGTCAAATCAGTTCACCTGGGTGACCTCCCAGCACCAGTAGCCTCATTAAATGACTAGGTGTAGTGATCAAACACCTCACCCTCTCTTGGCAGATCGAAAAGAATAATTTCAGTAATGGAATGGCAACCAGACTATTCCCTAGGGAAGTGCTTTCCAACCAGTGTGCCTCCAGCTGTGGCAAAACTATAACTCCTAGCATGCCTAGACAGCCGTTGGTGACCCCCCAGCACCAGCAGCCTCATTAAATGACCAGGTGCTGTGATCAAATACCCCACCCTTTCTCTGCAGATTGAAAAATAATTTCAGTGGTGAACTGCAACCAGACTATTCCCTAGGGCAGTGCTTTCCAACCAGTGTGCCTCCAGCTGTTGCAAAACTACAACTCCCAGCATGCCTAGACAGCCGTTGGTGACCCCCCAGCACCAGCAGCCTCATTAAATGACCAGGTGCTGTGATCAAACACCCCACCTTCTCTCTGCAGATCAATAATTTCAGTGGTGAACTGCAACCAGACTATTCCCTAGGGCAGTGCTTCCCAACCAGTGTGCCTATGGCTGTTGCAAAACTACAACTCCCAGCATGCCCGGACAGCCAACGGCTGTCCGGGCATGCTGGGAGTTGTAGTTTTGCAACAGCTGGAGCCACACTGGTTGGGAAACGCTGCCCTACAGAGACATTCTGAATCCTGGAGTTTGCGCTGATTGTTCTTGGGATAACCAGCCGGGAGGCAATGTCACCGTTACCTTGATGACTGAATTTTTAATAAAGGGATACTCCGGCACACACCAATTCCCAGTTGTGCTGATTCCAGCAGAGCCGGTGATGAGGCAGCACTTCTGCCGGGATCCCAGTCTAGATAATGAAATATATGCCGATCTGTCTATATGCCAGAAAGGGTCACACAATAGAAGGATTGGCGCAAGATAAATGGTCCCCCTCTTCTCATTGTTCTCCCGTCCTTTGTTGACCTTGCTCAAGGTCACGTTGCTCTTTTCTGCTCCGGTTGTCACATTTCATCGATTTTTATAAGAAAATATACTTCGTAAGTTCGCAGGGTGAACGGAGACAAATCTTGCCATTATTCTGTATGGTCTGATGGACTGGGAAGCGGAATCGAAGAGGAAGCCCAAGGGCAAATGTGCCAGAGAGGATCGGGGGTCCATGCAAGGTGGGCTGGTTCCTTCCTTTGCACAACATGAACAATCGAAACCGTACGCCATGGTGTGAATTGGCACAAGCACGCCAACCTGTTTTTCTTTTCTCCATAGGCCTCTATGTAGAGGTGTACCTTGAGAGCTGCTGTTTTATCAATCCATCCCCCCCCCCCCCCCCCCCGGCAAAAAAAAAAAATATATATATATATATATATATATATAGTGACGTCACGCAGTAATATAAATACAGTTTAATTAAGTGACTCACAGGTGACGTCCTCTGATCACAGATGGTTTAGACAATCATAGGTAGCCGGGTAGCTATGTAGGTAGGAAGGTAGCTAGGTGAGTAGGTAGCTAAGTAGGTAACTAGGTAGGTATGTAGCCTTGTAGGTAAGTAGATAGGTAGGAAGATAGCCAGGTAGCTGTGCAGGTAGGAATGTAGCAAGGAAGCTAAATAGGTAGGAAGGTAGCCAGGTAGCTACGTAGGTAGGAAGGTAGCCAGGTAGCTACGTAGGTAGAAAGTTAGCCAGGTAGCTATGTCAGTAGGAAGTTAGCCAGGTAGCTATGTAGATAGGAAGTTAGCCAGGAAGCTATGTAGGTAGGAAGGTAGCCAGGTAGATAGGTACATAGGTAGGTAGCCAGGTAGGTAGGTAATGTCCAGAATATGGGCGGCACTGTATAACAAAAGGTGGTGCACGCTGGAAAACCTGGTCAGGGTCCGATTAATCCGGAAAGAAGTCAGCAGCACTCAATGATTCCGTGAAAAGAGTGTGGCTTTTATTCACC
Organism: Hyla sarda; assembly: GCF_029499605.1. Lineage (NCBI taxonomy): Eukaryota > Metazoa > Chordata > Amphibia > Anura > Hylidae > Hyla > Hyla sarda. The sequence continues at coordinate 15,707,029 of NC_079200.1, read as the reverse complement.
AAACATCACAGATGCGACGTTTCAGCCGTCTCACACGTAGGTAGGTAGGTAGCTATGTGGGTAGGAAAGTAGCCAGGAATATATATATATATATATATATATATGTAGGTAGCCAAAAAGCTATGTAGGTAGGAAGGTAGCCAGGAAGCTATGTAGGTAGGTAGCTGGTAGCTATGTAGGTAGATAGGTAGCCACATATCTATGTAGGTAGGAAGGTAGCTAGGTGAGTAGGGAGCTAAGTAGGTAACTAGGTAGGTATGTAGGTAGGTAGCCTTGTAGGTAAGTAGATAGGTAGGAAGATAGCCAGGTAGTTGTGCAGGTAGGAATGTAGTAAGGAAGCTAAATAGGTAGGAAGGTAGCCAGGTAGCTATGTAGGTAGAAAGTTAGCCAGGTAGCTATGTAGATAGGAAGTTAGACAGGTAGCTATGTAGATAGGAAGTTAGCCAGGAAGCTATGTAGGAAGGAAGGTCGCCAGGTAGATAGGTACATAGGTAGGTAGCCAGGTAGGTAGGTAACGTCCAGAATATGGGCAGCACTGTATAACAAAAGGTGGTGCACGCTGGAAAACCTGGTCAGGGTCCGATAAATCCGGAAAGAAGTCAGCAGCACTCAATGATTCCGTGAAAAGAGTGTGGCTTTTATTCACCAAACATCACAGATGCAACGTTTCAGCCGTCTCACACGTAGGTAGGTAGGTAGCTATGTGGGTAGGAAAGTAGCCAGGAATATATATAGGTAGGTAGCCAAAAAGCTATGTAGGTAGGAAGGTAGCCAGGAAGCTATGTAGGTAGGTAGCTGGTAGCTATGTAGAAAGATAGGTAGCCACATATCTATGTAGGTAGGTAGATAGCCAGGAAGTTATGTAGGTAGCTATATTGATAGGTAGGTAGTGTCGGTCTCCTCTCAGTGTGGGTCGCAGGTCCTGCAGGTTACACTGAGAGGAAGCTTAAAACTGAATGCACATGTGCGTATACAGCTGAAAATGGCGCTTGCACCTGCCTAGGGATCTGGGGCAAGTGTACCCCAATAGTCAGCAAGCGTCTCTGCCGTAGGCCCTCGGGAAGCATTGTATGTGAGAACGACTGTAGGCAGAGGCGTACCCATGCTTTATTGGTCTGCGCCCGCCAACCCAAATTGTATTTGATTTCAAATGAATAAACCTGAAATGTTAATGGCCTTGAGTTGGGGGCCTCTGCTCTACACCCCCTATAGTTACCACGGACTGGTACCAATTATCCTGTCAACAGTTCTGCACTGGCGGAGAAGGTGGATCGAGTCAATGGACGCCCTCCTGCATGTCCGGGAATTGGAGCTCGTAAGACTTTTCAGTAGACTACAATATTAGTCAGTCTGTGACTCTTTTGTTTTTCATCCAGGACATGTCAGGAATATTATTTTATTACCCAGAGGGCAGAAGGTGCAGATATTTACAGAACAGATAAATCCACCATTAGATCCGTGATTTCCATAATAGTGGAAACAGGAAGCGGGGGATGTGATGTCATCGCTGGAAGCCACCGCGCGGACGTATATCTCAGCCATTGCCTGGGATGTGGTGTCCCATAACACGCTGAATTGTCTATGAAGTGGTGTCCAGGATGCTGCAAAACTACAACTCCCAGCATGCCCGGACAGCCAACGGCTGTCCGGGCATGCTGGGAGTTGTAGTTTTGCAACATCTGGAGGTCCGCAGTTCTGACACCATTGGTCTCTGCAATGTCAGTGATTCTACTGGGAGACATTCATCTGTTCAACTGGGTGTCCAACATGGGCAAATGTGCCCAAAAAAACTGCAAAAAACGCTGGCACAGACTCACCCCAAGGATGAAATACATTTGTTTCCATTCTAAAAAATGAACAATATGATTATAAATAAAGTAATTTTACTCCAATTGTAGTTTTTCATGGTTTTCTTGTGCTTATGATGCAAACTATCTAGCCTGTTCTTTTCATCTCCCCACTTCCTGTCTGGTGTACGTCCTGTAATGAACTTCCTGTTCCTGCTGTACACTCTAGCTGGGTATTCAGCCACCTCTATATTTCCCTATTGATCCTACAAACTGCTACCCAATAATCCCTCAAACAATCACCCATAATATCAAATAAAATAATATCAAACAAAATATTTGTAATTTTACTCCAATTATTGTAGCTTTTCATGCTTTTCTTGTGCTTCTGATGCAAACTATCTAGCCTGTTCTTTTCATTGCCCCACTTCCTGTCCGGTGTACGTCCTGTAATGAACTTCCTGTTCCTGCTGTACACTCTAGTTGGGTATTCAGCCACCTCTATCTTTCCCTATTGATCCTACAAATTGCTACCCAATAACCCCTCAAGCAATCACCCATATTTTCAAATAAAATAATATCAAACAAAATATTTGTAATTTGACATCAATTATTGCAGTTTTTCATGCTTTTCTTGTGCTTCTGATGCACACTATCTAGCCTGTTCTTTTCATTGCCCCACTTCCTGTCTGGTGTACATCCTGTAATGAACCTCCTGTTCCTGTTGTACACTCTAGCTGGGTATTCAGCCACCTCTATCTTTCCCTATTGATCCTAAAAGCTACTACCCAATGACCACTCAAACAGTCACCCATAATATCAAACAAAATATTTTATCAAATATCCAAAATAAATACAAGACAGAACAACAGGAAATATCCTCTAACCCATGAAAAACATTTACCCCAAAATACAAGGGAACCCCATATGGAGAATAAAATATGTCAGTATATAAGCAGTATTGCAGCTCAGGGTGGGCTAGTACAAATAACTCAATGTATAATTAATAATCTAAATCCATCAACCAATATTATAATAACATTTTCATCCATTACTTGGAGCAGACATATTTCCTTCAGCCACATGGGGAAATCGCTGTGGAGCCTCAACACCATTTCATGAATACACTGGATACACCATCAGGAGGTCACTATCTCTCCCTCCCATTATGTGAGAGGCTCCTGTGGGTGTAGTAAGCCGTGTTATACTCAAGAAGGTATGGTGGGAGGAGGAAAGAGTTGGCTAAATTCCCAGCTAGAGTGTACCGCAGGAACACTGCTTTATACCTATATATAGCAATACAATAATTACGGTGTAGTAGTGCAATGATTACGGTGCAGCGTGATGTAGTCGTGTTGCTTTGTGACCTCTATGCTGAACGTTTTTATCGCTGGAGTACCCCTTTAATATTAAGGGCTGTTTTCTTAGAACAGAGATAAACTACAAATAGCGTTTCTTGCTCTGAATGACTCAGGACCCCCATGCATTGCATGTACATTTTGTTCAGTGGGAACCGTGCAATGCTGTATTTCCCCAGCGGGGGCACTGCAGAGGAATTGACCACTGGAGATCTCAACAGTGAGACATGTTTCAAAATGCAAATGTGACGGATGTATCACAGTGTATCAGGCGGATAAAATTGGTGTATCTAAAGGCTGTCTAGTCTAGAGCCAGTCGCCGTTGGCTGTCCGGGCATGCTGGGAGTTGCAGTTTTTCAACAGCTGGAGGGCCACAGTTTGGAGACCACCAGCTCAAGATCAAGCCAAAAGCTGTCTGGGCATGCTGGGAGTTGTAGTTTTGCAACAGCTGGCTGGGAAACTGCACACTAGTTGGGAAACACTACTATATATATATATATATATATATATATATATATATACATATATAGATATATATATATATATATATATATATATATAGATATATATATATATATATATATATATATATATATATATATATATATATATAATATATATATATATAGCAATACAATGATTCCGATGCAATATTGTTTGTGGAGCACTTTATACTTTAGTATAGACCAGGGTAACACGGGTGCCTCAAGCTGTTGCAAAACTACAACTCCCAGCATGTCTGGACAGCCTTTGGCTGTCTGGGCATGCTGAGAGTTAAATTTTTGCAACAGCTGGAGGGCCACAGTTTGGAGACCACTGGCTCTAGACCAAGCCAACGGCTGTCCGTGCATGCTGGGAGTTGTAATTTTGCAACAACTGGAGGCACTCTGATTGGGAAAAACTGTAATTACGGTGCAGTAATACAGTGATTACGGTGCAATATTGTTTGTGGAACATTTTATGCTTTACTATAGGCCAGTGTTTCCCAACCAAGGTGCCTCCAGCTGTTGCAAAACTAGACCAAGGCTCTAGACCAAGCCAACGGCTGTCCGTGCATGCTGGAAGTTGTAGTTTTGCAACAGCTGAAGGCACACTGGTTGGAAAACCCTGCATTATACATATATAGCAATACAGTGATTACGGTGCATTACTACAGTGATTACAGTGCAGCGCGGTGTAGTCGTGTTGCTTTGTGATCTCTATGCTGTACTTTCCTATGCAGCAAAATCCACCGCCTTTAATTACATGGGGGGTTACTTCTGTCGCTATTCATAGGAGATGCCTCGTCCAACCCAGCGCCGCGGTGGATGCAAAACAGATGAGCACTGCAATATTTACCGAGCGCCGCATGGCACCACAGCGCCATCTAGTGCCGAGACGGTAGTGGGGTTGGCAGGGTTCCAGCATGCAGCAAACACCATCTAACAAGGATTTCTCCTTCACATGGGATTCGCCGGAACGTCAGTCAATATATAAAAATCTGTGAAGTTGCCGATATGGGGAATCCACGCCACGGCGCAATTGCCGGGTAATTGACTGCAATTCAAACAATTTGGGCCCGGAGAGCCATTTTATGGATTTTATTCACGAAAATGTTATTGCGGCGATATTACGGGTAAAATGGGACGGTTATCCTCCGTCTCGTTATGGAATGGTAATGTCTTTGCGCTTCGATAAATTTGCATCCGATTAACGCGGCGAGTGACGAGCCGTCCTTGACGTTGGAGGAGCGGCGTGATGGCTCAATGGCGACCGCTCGCGAATGGGCAGATCCGACTGTGTTATCATTTGGCTTCGGAGGACAACCTTCAAATATGTTTTTTCCGGGCATGCTGGGAGTTGTAGTTTTGCAACATCTGAAGGGCCACAGTTTGGAGACCACTGTTCTACATAAACAACAACATGGAAAACTGGGCGACCTCTGCACCCTCTATTACCACGTTTACCCCGGGGTGGTAACTGTTCGTCATAGGATGGGAGTGGGTTAAAGAAGCATTCTGGGAATGATGATGATTATTATTATTACTAATAAATTATTATTATTATTATTGTTAATAATAATGATAATAAATAATAATATATATTTTTTTCATATATAGTGTTTATGCCTTGTTTTTACTTGTTTTATTTGATGTGGCATGCATGGAATAGGCTCCATTTTGGATTTAAATAAAAAAATGGTTCTGTAATGCTGCCTACCTTTCCCTATTACTATATATCCTGATCCCATAGAGATAGCAGCAGTATACAGATGAAGCTAAAGGGGAGGTGTATAACTACTATATATCCTGATCCCATAGAGATAGCAGCAGCAGTATACAGATAGAGCTGTGAGCGGAGGTGTATAACTACTATATATAATGATCCCATAGAGATAGCAGCAGTATACAGATAGAGCTGAAGGGGAGGTGTATAACTACTATATATCCTGATCCCATAGAGATAGCAGCAGCAGTATACAGATAGAGCTGTGAGTGGAGGTGTATAACTACTATATATAATGATCCCATAGAGATAGCAGCAGTATACAGATAGAGCTGGAGGAGAGGTGTATAACTAATATATATCCTGATCCCATTGAGGTAGCAGCAGCAGTATACAGAGAGAGCTGGAGGAGAAGTGTATAACTTCCATATATCCTGATCCTATAGAGATAGCAGCAGTATACAGATAGAGCTGGAGGGGAAGTGTATAACTTCCATATATCCTGATCCTATAGAGATAGCAGCAGTATACAGATAGAGCTGGAGGGGAGGTGTATAACTACTATGTATCCTGATTCCATAGAAATTGCAGCAGTATACAGATAGAGCTTGAGGAGAGGTGTATAACTACTATATATCCTGATCCCATTAGAAATAGCAGCAGTGTACAGATAGAGCTGGAGGAGAGGTGTATAACTACTATATATCCTGATCCCATTAGAAATAGCAGCAGTGTACAGATAGAGCTGGAGGAGAGGTGTATAACTACTATATATCCTGATCCCATTAGAAATAGCAGCAGTGTACAGATAGAGCTGGAGGAGAGGTGTATAACTACTATATATCCTGATCCCATTAGAAATAGCAGCAGTATACAGACAGAGCTGGGAGGAAGGGATCTGGAAGGTAGCAGGAGCGATATAATAGGTGATGATTGTATCTTGTAGTTAACACTAAGTCAGCTGACCCAGGACTGATTACTTCCGCTGACACTTTAAACACTGATTTTCTGTGGGCCAGGCTGGTGATCACATGGCCCAGTTACAGCAATGAAACATATGAATGCAGCTGTGCAGGAATATAAGATGGTGATGTGGGATTATTGATGGAGAGTGTGCATGATGTGGGGGAACGTTAACCCATAGTGCTTCTATAAGTCTGTGGGGGTCGTATTTGTGGCTGACACAGGAGCTGCAGTAAAGGTGGAAGTGTGATGTAAATCTGTGGGTAGTCAGTAAATCGTGTTAAAACTAGAACTTTCCTATTTTACTTATAATGCAAGGATATAGCTGTAGGATATTTATGTAACAACAAAAGGAAAAAACTAAAGATAAAGAATGGAGTGACTTCATAAGGCCATAGGGGGCAGCAGAGCGAGACATCAAGGTGTATGGGAGAAATTGTCATCATGCGCCATCTAGTGGCCGGATATGCACTCTGCAAGATCTGTTCTCCCATTAGACTCAGAATTTAAAGGGTTTTTCCCCCATCAACGACACCCACTGGATTGGTGATAAGTGCCTAAGCCAGTGTTTCCCAACCAGGGTGCCTCCAGCTGTTGCAAAACTACAACTTCCAGTATGTCCGGACAGCCAAAGGCTGTCCGGACATGCTGGGAGTTGTAGTTTTGCAAAAGCTGGAGGCACCCTGGTTGGGAAACACTGGTCTCGGCTGGTCACTGTTCACCATTTTTGCTCTCTCTGGTTGTAATGATTTTTAGGTGGGTACATCCACACTACAGAATTCCAGTGCTGTAGCCTGTATCCCATAGAGATAGCAGCAGTATACAGATAGAGCTGAAGAGGAGGTGTATACATACATTACATCCTGATCTCATAGAGATAGCAGCAGTATACAAATAGAGCTGTGAGGGGAGGTGTATATCTACTATATATCCTGATCCCATAGAGATAGCAGCAGTATACAGATAGAGCTGAAGAGGAGGTGTATACATACAATATATCCTGATCCCATAGAGATAGCAGCAGTATACAGATAGAGCTGAGAGGGGAGGTGTATACATACAATATATCCTGATCCCATAGAGATAGTAGCAGTATACAGATAGAGCTGTGAGAGGAGGTGTATACATACAATATATCCTGATCCCATAGAGATAGCAGCAGCAGTATACAGACAGAGCTGAGAGGGGAGGTGTATACATACAATATATCCTGATCCCATAGAGATAGCAGCAGTATACAGATAGAGCTGAAGAGGAGGTGTATACATACATTATATCCTGATCCCATAGAGATAGCAGCAGTATACAGATAGAGCTGTGAGAGGAGGTGTATACATACAATATATCCTGATCCCATAGAGATAGCAGCAGCAGTATACAGACAGAGCTGAGAGGGGAGGTGTATACATACAATATATCCTGATCCCATAGAGATAGCAGCAGCAGCAGTATACAGACAGAGCTGAGAGAGGAGGTGTATAACTACTATATATCCTGACCCCCTAGAGATATCAGCAGTATACAGATAGAGCTGTGAGGGGAGGTGTATATCTATTATATATCCTGATCCCATAGAGATAGCAGCAGTATACAGATAGAGCTGTGAGGGGAGGTGTATAACTACTATATATCCTGACCCCATAGAGATAGCAGAAGTATACAGATAGAGCTGAAGGAGAGATGTATATCTACTTTATATCCTGATCCCATAGAGATATCAGCAGCAGTATACAGATAGAGATGTGAGAGGAGGTGTATAGCTACTATATATCCTGATCCTATAGAAATAGCAGCAGCAGTATACAGATAGAGCTGTGAGGGGAGGTGTATAACTACTATACATCCTGATCTCATAGAGATAGCAGCAGTATACAGATAGAGCTGGAGGAGAGGTGTATAACTACTATACATCCTGATCCCATAGAGATAGCAGCAGTATACAGATAGAGCTGGAGGAGAGGTGTATAACTACTATACATCCTGATCCCATAGAGATAGCAGCAGTATACAGATAGAGCTGTGAGCGGAGGTGTATAACTACTATATATGCTCATCCCATAGAGATATCAGCAGCAGCAGTATACAGACAGAGCTGAGAGGGGAGGTGTATAACTACTATACATCCTGACCCCCTAGAGATATCAGCAGTATACAGATAGAGCTGTGAGGGGAGGTGTATATCTATTATATATCCTGATCCCATAGAGATAGCAGCAGTATACAGATAGAGCTGTGAGGGGAGGTGTATAACTACTATATATCCTGACCCAATAGAGATAGCAGAAGTATACAGATAGAGCTGAAGGAGAGATGTATATCTACTTTATATCCTGATCCCATAGAGATATCAGCAGCAGTATACAGATAGAGCTGTGAGAGGAGGTGTATATCTACTATATATCCTGATCCTATAGAAATAGCAGCAGCAGCAGTATACAGATAGAGCTGTGAGGGGAGGTGTATAACTACTATACATCCTGATCTCATAGAGATAGCAGCAGTATACTGATAGAGCTGGAGGGGAGGTGTATAACTACTATATATCCTGATCCCATAGAGATAGCAGCAGTATACAGATAGAGCTGGAGGAGAGGTGTATAACTACTATATATCCTGATCCTATAGAAATAGCAGCAGCAGTATACAGATAGAACTGGAGGGAAGGTGTATAACTACTATACATCCTGATCCCATAGAGATAGCAGCAGTATACAGATAGAGCTGTGAGCGGAGGTGTATAACTACTATATATGCTCATCCCATAGAGATATCAGCAGCAGTATACAGATAGAGCTGTGAGCGGAGGTGTATAACTACTATATATGCTCATCTCATAGAGATATCAGCAGCAGTATACAGATAGAGCTGTGAGGGGAGGTGTATATCTACTATACATCCTGATCCCATAGAGATAGCAGCAGTATATATATATATATATATATATATATATATATAGTACATCCACACTACAGAATTCCAGTGCTGCAGCCTCTCATTGTTTTCAGTGGGATTCCGCTGCGCCATGCACATTGCAGTATTTCCAGACTCCATTATTTCAGCTGACATCCAGATGGACGGTATTGCCGTCATAGGATTTCGGAGGCGCAGGTGAATATTTTTCATAGTGCGAGCCTAGCCTTACCGTTCGAAAATGTGTGGGCCTAAGGGTCTCTTCACACGGCAGGATTTCTGCTTGGGGAATTCAGCCTCAAATTAAAGCCTATGGGGGAGATTTATCAAAGCCTTTAAAGAGGAAAAGTTGCTGAGTTGCCCATAGCAACCAATCAGATCGCTTCTTTCATTTTAAACAAGGCCTCAGCAAAATGAAAGAAGAGATCTGATTGGTTGCTATGGGCAACTGGGCCACTTTTCCTTTACACTAGTGTTGATAAATCTCCCCCAAAGGAAGTAATAATAATATACCAAGTGTATACGCTACGTGTGACCGTCCCCTAAAAATGGACTGGCCTGCCATGATAGGCTGGGTCCACACCACGTTTTTGCAATACATTTCCCGAATATGTTTTCAATTTGAAAACCGTACGGAATCATATTGAGAACCGTATACATTGACTCTCCATTGAAAACCGTATGCCAAAAGATGCCTCAGGTTTTGTCCGTTTTTGGTCTGGGTGAAAAACCGTATTGAAACGTATACTTTTTTTTAACATGGGAGTCGATGGGAACCGCACAGAACTGTATGTGCGTACGGTTCCATCTGGTTTTCAGGTTTTCACCATCCAGTTTTTGACTTTGCTCAGTTTTTTTTCTTGGAATTTCAATCAAACAAGTAAAACTTTATTCATAATAGAATGAAAAGTTAAGTTTCTTAAAAAAACGGATGCAACCAGACATCATTTTTCAAACCGTATACGGATGATATTTTGTACACACGTTTTGATACAGTTTAGTCCGGTTTTGAGGAATCCGTTTTTTAAAATCAAAAACCTGATACGGGAACTGTATTGCAAAAACGTGTTGTGAACCCGGCCTTATAGGTCAGCATATGTCTCTGCCAGGATCCTGGAGATATACACCAGGGACGTGGGGCCCGAGCGTGGCGTGGACCCCGGATCGGCCTTCATCTACATAGGGAACGTTCTGCCACAACGGTTCATTACGTTCTGAATCTAATAATAGAAACTTCCCAAACACAGCAGATAAAATAACACGATATCGGCCGACACTTCCTATAGGACGCATCTGAGGGGAAATGAGTGATGGACGCTCGGGACCACATCAGCACATTTTTATCTGGGTGGAGCGTCTACTCATTCAGAGCCAAAAAAAGTGAAAGATTTACAAACATTAGTGCACTAGGGGAACACTAGGAAAAACTGAGACTGTTACGGTAAGTGCAGGGCTGGGATTTCATTGGATTTCCTTGGTGTGCCATGCCCCGCCCCTCTGGCACTGAACCAGGATAAAACAAAGGATCAAGATGGCCACATAGAGATACATCCCATACAGAGGTCACATGGACGTCCGGGGGTCAGGATACTTGACTATGAACATCGTAGGACCCCCCACCTCCCCCGCTTCCTCTAGTCACACATTCCCGCTCACATGTACTATAAGGTCAAAAACAACTTGTTTCCTGGGGTTTTACTGTTCTACAAAACAGACGACGCAACGACAACGAGTGATCGAAGCTTTTCCTGTTTTTACTTGTTATCGAACGTGTTATTTAAACAGGAGAGAGAAGCAGCTGTCAGACACCTACAGGGCTGGGGCAAGGATTTTTGACACCCTACGCAAAGGTCAATTTTGCTGCCCCCTTAACTCCTTCCATTGGCTCCACCATTTGACATGACCCACCTTACTACTGGGGTGACACATTGTAACAAACCTCCTCCTCATGTAATCTCCTTACTACTGGGGTGACACATTGTAACAAACCTCCTCCTCATGTAATCTCCTTACTACTGGGGTGACACATTGTAACAAACCTCCTCCTCATGTAATCTCCTTACTACTGGGGTGACACATTGTAACAAACCCCCTCCTCATGTAATCTCCTTACTACTGGGGTGACACACTGTAACAAACCTCCTCCTCATGTAATCTCTTTACTACTAGGGTGACACATTGTAACAAACCCCCTCCTCATGTAATCTCCTTACTACTGGGGTGACACATTGTAACAAACCTCCTCCTCATGTAATCTCCTTACTACTGGGGTGACACATTGTAACAAACCCCCTCCTCATGTAATCTCCTTACTACTGGGGTGACACACTGTAACAAACCTCCTCCTCATGTAATCTCTTTACTACTAGGGTGACACATTGTAACAAACCCCCTCCTCATGTATTCTCCTTACTACTGGGGTGACACACTGTAACAAACCTCCTCCTCATGTAATCTCCTTACTACTGGAGTGACACACTGCAACAAACCTCCTCCTCATGTAATCTCTTTACTACTGGGGTGACACACTGTAACAAACCCCCTCCTCATGTAATCTCCTTACTACTGGGGTGACACACTGTAACAAACCTCCTCCTCATATAATCACCTTACTACTGGGGTGACACACTGTAACAAACCCCCTCCTCATGTAATCTCCTTACTACTGGGGTGACACACTGTAACAAACCCCCTCCTCATGTAATCTCCTTACTACTGGGGTGACACACTGTAACAAACCTCCTCCTCATGTAATCTCCTTACTACTGAGGTGACACACTGTAACAAACCTCCCCCTCATGTAAACTCCTTACTACTGGGGTGACACACTGTAACAAACCTCCTCCTCATGTAATCTCCTTACTACTGGGGTGACACACTGTAACAAACCTCCCCCTCATGTAAACTCCTTACTACTGGGGTGACACACTATAACAAACCCCCTCCTCATGTAATCTCCTCACTACTGGGGTGACACACTGTAACAAACCCCTCCTCATGTAATCTCCTTACTACTGGGGTGACACACTGTAACAAACCTCCTCCTGATGTAATCTCCTTACTGGGGTGACACACTGTAACAAACTTCCTCCTCATGTAATCTCCTTACTACTGGGGTGACACACTGTAACAAACCTTCTCCTCATGTAATCTCCTTACTACTGGGGTGACACACTGTAACAAGCCTTCTCCTCACGTAATCTCCTTACTACTGGGGTGACACACTGTAACAAACCCCCTCCTCATGTAATCTCCTTATTACTGGGGTGACACACTGTAACAAACCCCCTCCTCATGTAATCTCCTTACTACTGAGGTGACACACTGTAACAAACCCCTCCTCGTGTAATCTCCTTACTACTGAGGTGACTCACTGTAACAAACCCCTCCTCGTGTAAACTCCTTACTACTGGGTTGACACACTGTAACAAACCCCTCCTCATGTAAACTCCTTACTACTGGGGTGACACACTGTAACAAACCCCCTCCTCATGTAATCTCCTTACTACTGGGGTGACACACTGTAACAAACCTCCTCATGTAATCTCCTTACTACTGGGGTGACACATTGTAACAAATTTCCTCCCCATGTAATTTCCTTACTACTGGGGTGACACACTGTAACAAACCTCCTCCTCATGTAATCTCCTTACTACTGGGGTGACACACTGTAACAAACCCCTCCTCGTGTAAACTCCTTACTACTGGGTTGACACACTGTAACAAACCCCTCCTCATGTAAACTCCTTACTACTGGGGTGACACACTGTAACAAACCCCCTCCTCATGTAATCTCCTTACTACTGGGGTGACACACTGTAACAAACCTCCTCATGTAACCTCCTTACTACTGGGGTGACACATTGTAACAAATTTCCTCCCCATGTAATTTCCTTACTACTGGGGTGACACACTGTAACAAACCTCCTCCTCATGTAATCTCCTTACTACTGGGGTGACACACTGTAACAAACCTCCTCCTCATGTAATCTCCTTACTACTGGGGTGACACACTGTAACAAACCCCCTCCTCATGTAATCTTCTTACTACTGGGGTGACACACTGTAACAAACCTCCTCCTGATGTAATCTCCTTACTACTGGGGTGACACACTGTAACAAACTTCCTCCTCATGTAATCTCCTTACTACTGGGGTGACACACTGTAACAAACCTCCTCCTCATGTAATCTCCTTACTACTGGGGTGACACACTGTAACAAGCCTTCTCCTCACGTAATCTCCTTACTACTGGGGTGGCACACTGTAACAAACCCCCTCCTCATGTAATCTCCTTACTACTGGGGTGACACACTGTAACAAACCTCCTCCTGATGTAATATCTGTACTACTGGGGTGACACACTGTAACAAACTTCTTCCTCATGTAATCTCCTTACTACTGGAGTGACACACTGCAACAAACCTCCTCCTCATGTAATCTCTTTACTACTGGGGTGACACACTGTAACAAACCCCCTCCTCATGTAATCTCCTTACTACTGGGGTGACACACTGTAACAAACCTCCTCCTCATGTAATCTCCTTACTACTGGGGTGACACACTGTAACAAACCTCCCCCTCATGTAAACTCCTCACTACTGGGGTGACACACTGTAACAAACCCCCTCCTCATGTAATCTCCTCACTACTGGGGTGACACACTGTAACAAACCCCCTCCTCATGTAATCTCCTTACTACTGGGGTGACACACTGTAACAAACCTCCTCCTGATGTAATCTCCTTACTACTGGGGTGACACACTGTAACAAACTTCCTCCTCATGTAATCTCCTTACTATTGGGTGACACACTGTAACAAACCTCCTCCTCATGTAATCTCCTTACTACTGAGGTGACACACTGTAACAAACCTCCCCCTCATGTAAACTCCTTACTACTGGGGTGACACACTGTAACAAACCTCCTCCTCATGTAATCTCCTTACTACTGGGGTGACACACTGTAACAAACCTCCCCCTCATGTAAACTCCTTACTACTGGGGTGACACACTATAACAAACCCCCTCCTCATGTAATCTCCTCACTACTGGGGTGACACACTGTAACAAACCCCCTCCTCATGTAATCTCCTTACTACTGGGGTGACACACTGTAACAAACCTCCTCCTGATGTAATCTCCTTACTACTGGGGTGACACACTGTAACAAACTTCCTCCTCATGTAATCTCCTTACTACTGGGGTGACACACTGTAACAAACCTCCTCCTCATGTAATCTCCTTACTACTGGGGCGACACACTGTAACAAGCCTTCTCCTCACGTAATCTCCTTACTACTGGGGTGACACACTGTAACAAACCCCCTCCTCACGTAATCTCCTTACTACTGGGGTGACACACTGTAACAAACCTCCTCCTGATGTAATCTCCTTACTACTGGGGTGACACACTGTAACAAACCTCCTCCTCGTTTAATCTCCTTACTACTGGGGTGACACACTGTAACAAGCCTTCTCCTTACTACTGGGGTGACACACTGTAACAAACCTCCTCCTCATGTAATCTCCTTACTACTGGGGTGACACACTGTAACAAACCCCTCCTCGTGTAAACTCCTTACTACTGGGTTGACACACTGTAACAAACCCCTCCTCATGTAAACTCCTTACTACTGGGGTGACACACTGAAACAAACCCCCTCCTCATGTAATCTCCTTACTACTGGGGTGACACACTGTAACAAACCTCCTCATGTAATCTCCTTACTACTGGGGTGACACATTGTAACAAATTTCCTCCTCATGTAATCTCCTTACTACTGGGGTGACACACTGTAACAAACCTCCTCCTCATGTAATCTCCTTACTACTGGGGTGACACACTGTAACAAACCCCCTCCTCATGTAATCTCCTTACTACTGGGGTGACACACTGTAACAAACCTCCTCCTGATGTAATCTCCTTACTACTGGGGTGACACACTGTAACAAACTTCCTCCTCATGTAATCTCCTTACTACTGGGGTGACACACTGTAACAAACCTCCTCCTCATGTAATCTCCTTACTACTGGGGTGACACACTGTAACAAGCCTTCTCCTCACGTAATCTCTTTACTACTGGGGTGACACACTGTAACAAACCTCCTCCTCATGTAATCTCCTTACTACTGGGGTGACACACTGTAACAAACTTCCTCCTCATGTAATCTCCTTACTACTGGGGTGACACACTGTAACAAACCTCCTCCTCATGTAATCTCCTTACTACTGGAGTGACACACTGCAACAAACCTCCTCCTCATGTAATCTCTTTACTACTGGGGTGACACACTGTAACAAACCCCTCCTCATGTAATCTCCTTACTACTGGGGTGACACACTGTAACAAACCTCCTCCTCATGTAATCACCTTACTACTGGGGTGACACACTGTAACAAACCCCCTCCTCATGTAATCTCCTTACTACTGGGGTGACACACTGTAACAAACCCCCTCCTCATGTAATCTCCTTACTACTGGGGTGACACACTGTAACAAACCTCCTCCTCATGTAATCTCCTTACTACTGAGGTGACACACTGTAACAAACCTCCCCCTCATGTAAACTCCTTACTACTGGGGTGACACACTGTAACAAACCTCCTCCTCATGTAATCTCCTTACTACTGGGGTGACACACTGTAACAAACCTCCCCCCTCATGTAAACTCCTTACTACTGGGGGTGACACACTATAACAAACCCCCTCCTCATGTGATCTCCTCACTACTGGGGTGACACACTGTAACAAACCCCTCCTCATGTAATCTCCTTACTACTGGGGGTGACACACTGTAACAAACCTCCTCCTGATGTAATCTCCTTACTGGGGTGACACACTGTAACAAACTTCCTCCTCATGTAATCTCCTTACTACTGGGTGACACACTGTAACAAACCTTCTCCTCATGTAATCTCCTTACTACTGGGGTGACACACTGTAACAAGCCTTCTCCTCACGTAATCTCCTTACTACTGGGGTGACACACTGTAACAAACCCCCTCCTCATGTAATCTCCTTATTACTGGGGTGACACACTGTAACAAACCCCCTCCTCATGTAATCTCCTTACTACTGAGGTGACACACTGTAACAAACCCCTCCTCGTGTAATCTCCTTACTACTGAGGTGACTCACTGTAACAAACCCCTCCTCGTGTAAACTCCTTACTACTGGGGTTGACACACTGTAACAAACCCCTCCTCATGTAAACTCCTTACTACTGGGGTGACACACTGTAACAAACCCCCTCCTCATGTAATCTCCTTACTACTGGGGTGACACACTGTAACAAACCTCCTCATGTAATCTCCTTACTACTGGGGTGACACATTGTAACAAATTTCCTCCCCATGTAATTTCCTTACTACTGGGGTGACACACTGTAACAAACCTCCTCCTCATGTAATCTCCTTACTACTGAGGTGACACACTGTAACAAACCCCTCCTCGTGTAATCTCCTTACTACTGAGGTGACACACTGTAACAAACCCCTCCTCGTGTAAACTCCTTACTACTGGGTTGACACACTGTAACAAACCCCTCCTCATGTAAACTCCTTACTACTGGGGTGACACACTGTAACAAACCCCCTCCTCATGTAATCTCCTTACTACTGGGGTGACACACTGTAACAAACCTCCTCATGTAACCTCCTTACTACTGGGGTGACACATTGTAACAAATTTCCTCCCCATGTAATTTCCTTACTACTGGGGTGACACACTGTAACAAACCTCCTCCTCATGTAATCTCCTTACTACTGGGGTGACACACTGTAACAAACCTCCTCCTCATGTAATCTCCTTACTACTGGGGTGACACACTGTAACAAACCCCCTCCTCATGTAATCTCCTTACTACTGGGGTGACACACTGTAACAAACTTCCTCCTCATGTAATCTCCTTACTACTGGGGTGACACACTGTAACAGAACCTCCTCCTCATGTAATCTCCTTACTACTGGGGTGACACACTGTAACAAGCCTTCTCCTCACGTAATCTCCTTACTACTGGGGTGGCACACTGTAAACAAACCCCCTCCTCATGTAATCTCCTTACTACTGGGGTGACACACTGTAACAAACCTCCTCCTGATGTAATCTCTGTACTACTGGGGTGACACACTGTAACAAACTTCTTCCTCATGTAATCTCCTTACTACTGGAGTGACACACTGCAACAAACCTCCTCCTCATGTAATCTCTTTACTACTGGGGTGACACACTGTAACAAACCCCCTCCTCATGTAATCTCCTTACTACTGGGGTGACACACTGTAACAAACCTCCTCCTCATGTAATCTCCTTACTACTGGGGTGACACACTGTAACAAACCTCCCCCTCATGTAAACTCCTCACTACTGGGGTGACACACTGTAACAAACCCCCTCCTCATGTAATCTCCTCACTACTGGGGTGACACACTGTAACAAACCCCCTCCTGATGTAATCTCCTTACTACTGGGGGTGACACACTGTAACAAACTTCCTCCTCATGTAATCTCCTTACTACTGGGGTGACACACTGTAACAAACCTCCTCCTCATGTAATCTCCTTACTACTGAGGTGACACACTGTAACAAACCTCCCCCTCATGTAAACTCCTTACTACTGGGGTGACACACTGTAACAAACCTCCTCCTCATGTAATCTCCTTACTACTGGGGTGACACACTGTAACAAACCTCCCCCTCATGTAAACTCCTTACTACTGGGGTGACACACTATAACAAACCCCCTCCTCATGTAATCTCCTCACTACTGGGGTGACACACTGTAACAAACCCCCTCCTCATGTAATCTCCTTACTACTGGGGTGACACACTGTAACAAACCTCCTCCTGATGTAATCTCCTTACTACTAGGGTGACACACTGTAACAAACTTCCTCCTCATGTAATCTCCTTACTACTGGGGTGACACACTGTAACAAACCTCCTCCTCATGTAATCTCCTTACTACTGGGGCGACACACTGTAACAAACCTTCTCCTCACGTAATCTCCTTACTACTGGGGTGACACACTGTAACAAACCCCCTCCTCACGTAATCTCCTTACTACTGGGGTGACACACTGTAACAAACCTCCTCCTGATGTAATCTCCTTACTACTGGGGTGACACACTGTAACAAACCTCCTCCTCATTTAATCTCCTTACTACTGGGGTGACACACTGTAACAAGCCTTCTCCTTACTACCTGGGGTGACACACTGTAACAAACCTCCTCCTCATGTAATCTCCTTACTACTGGGGTGACACACTGTAGACAAACCCCTCCTCGTGTAAACTCCTTACTACTGGGTTGACACACTGTAACAAACCCCTCCTCATGTAAACTCCTTACTACTGGGGTGACACACTGAAACAAACCCCTCCTCATGTAATCTCCTTACTACTGGGGTGACACACTGTAACAAACCTCCTCATGTAATCTCCTTACTACTGGGGTGACACATTGTAACAAATTTCCTCCTCATGTAATCTCCTTACTACTGGGGTGACACACTGTAACAAACCTCCTCCTCATGTAATCTCCTTACTACTGGGGTGACACACTGTAACAAACCCCCTCCTCATGTAATCTCCTTACTACTGGGGTGACACACTGTAACAAACCTCCTCCTGATGTAATCTCCTTACTACTGGGGTGACACACTGTAACAAACTTCCTCCTCATGTAATCTCCTTACTACTGGGGTGACACACTGTAACAAACCTCCTCCTCATGTAATCTCCTTACTACTGGGGTGACACACTGTAACAAGCCTTCTCCTCACGTAATCTCTTTACTACTGGGGTGACACACTGTAACAAACCTCCTCCTCATGTAATCTCCTTACTACTGGGGTGACACACTGTAACAAACTTCCTCCTCTTGTAATCTCCTTACTACTGGGGTGACACACTGTAACAAACCTCCTCCTCATGTTATCTCCTTACTACTGGGGTGACACACTGTAACAAGCCTTCTCCTCACGTAATCTCCTTACTACTGGGGTGACACACTGTAACAAACCTCCTCCTCATGTAATCTCCTTACTACTGAGGTGACACACTGTAACAAACCTCCTCCTCGTGTAAACTCCTTACTACTGGGTTGACACACTGTAACAAACCCCTCCTCATGTAAACTCCTTACTACTGGGGTGACACACTGTAACAAACCCCCTCCTCATGTAATCTCCTTACTACTGGGGTGACACACTGTAACAAACCTCCTCCTCATGTAATCTCCTTACTACTGGGGTGACACACTGTAACAACCCCCCTCCTCATGTAATCTCCTTACTACTGGGGTGACACACTGTAACAAACCTCCTCCTGATGTAATCTCCTTACTACTGGGGTGACACACTGTAACAAACTTCCTCCTCATGTAATCTCCTTACTACTGGGGTGACACACTGTAACAAACCTCCTCCTCATGTAATCTCCTTACTACTGGGGTGACACACTGTAACAAACCTCCTCCTCATGTAATCTCCTTACTACTGGGGTGACACACTGTAACAAACCTCCTCCTCATGTAATCTCCTTACTACTGGGGTGACACACTGTAACAAACCCCCTCCTCATGTAATCACCTTACTACTGGGGTGACACACTGTAACAAACCTCCTCCTCATGTAATCTCCTTACTACTGTGTTGACATGTGACCTCCACTCCAGCTCAGCCCCGCCTCCGCCACAGCATCACTCAGATCGTTCAGCCACCATTCCTTCTATCCTGCATGGCTCCGCCCCTAACATATGACTGGTCACATGATGGTGACATCACCACAGGTCCTATACCACCAGCTTTTGGAAACAACCACAATTTTTCCTCCGGGAAAAACCACAGGATCAGGCAGGCACTTGGCTCTTGTTAGGAACAAACAGTTTATTTATCCACAATGCAACGCGTTTCGTGGTAAAAACCTCTTCATCAGGCAGTTGCGAAATGCGGTACTTGTAGTTTTGCAACAGCTGGAGCCATTCTGGTTGGGAAGCACTGCCCTAGGGAATAGTCTGGTTGCAATTGCATTACTGAAATTGTATTATTTTTCGATCTTCAGAGAGAGGGTGGGGTGTTTGATCACTGCACCTGATCATTTAATGAGGCTGCTGGTGCTGGGGGTGAGGGTCACTAGACAAAGACAAAAAAAGAAATTCAAAAAGAATAGAATTTCCTCTGTAGCATACAGCTGCTAATAAGTACTGAAAGGATTAAGATTTTTAAATAGAAGTAATTTACAGATCTGTTTAACTTTCTGACACCAGTTCATTTAAAAAAAATAAAAATAGTTTTCCACCGGAGTACCCCTTTAAAGAAGAACTCCGGGAAATAGACCATTATTAAGGTAAAGGTTCTTGTGTATGCCTTTTTGCTTACCTCTTTTTGCTGATGTGGCAGGCATGGGGTTGAGGTCAGTTCATCACCGACTTTACTGGAATCAGCGCAACTTCAGGATGCAAAATGCCTCTATAGGGAAGTGCTTCCCAACCAGAGTGGCTCCAGCTGTTGCAAAACTACAACTCCCAGCATGCCCGGACAGCCAACGGCTGTCCGGGCATGCTGGGAGTTGTAGTTTTGCAATAGCTGGAGCCGCTCTGGTTGGGAAGCACTTCCCTAGGGAATAGTCTGGTTGCAATTCCATTACTGAAATTGTATTATTTTTCGATCTGCAGAGAGGGTGGGGTGTTTGATCACTGCACCTGATCATTTAATGAAGCTGCTGGTGCTGGGGGTTGGGGGTTGGGGGGATGGGGGCCCACTAGACAAAGACCAAAAAAGAGACAAGACAAAAAAGAAATTCAAGAAGAATAGAATTTCCTCTGTAGCATACAGCTGCTAAGAAGTACTGAAAGGATTAAGATTTTTAAATAGAAGTAATTTACAGATCTGTTTAACTTTCTGACACCAGTTCATTTAAAAAAAAAAAATGTTTAAATTCCACCGGAGTACCCCTTT
Source organism: Hyla sarda (assembly GCF_029499605.1). NCBI lineage: Eukaryota > Metazoa > Chordata > Amphibia > Anura > Hylidae > Hyla > Hyla sarda. The sequence goes on along the minus strand of NC_079200.1, from coordinate 15,685,844 downwards.
AACCAAATGAGGATGAAATATTCTGACACTGTCTATTTCTATTATTAGGAGGGGGGGGGGGGGGGGGGGGGAGTTTATAGAAAATTAATATTAATTAACCAAGATTTCATGGGGCCAATATGGACGGACAACTGGGGTCTGCGCTCTTCTCTGGGGATTAGGATCAGTCTGGAATCTGATCATCACTCACCGCCATATCTTTACCCGGCACTCCGACCCCTCTGAGGTGAAAGGTCCTCAAGGTCACGGGAAGGTCATCGCTGTTCCTTATCAGTAATTTCCATAGGACCTGGAGACCATGACCTGGTTATAGATCAGAAGACAATGACATGTGATCAGTAGTGGATGGTCACCGACTAGTCCATGTCCACATGCCAGAATGTCCGAGCGCAACTCCAATACCAAGATTTTGCAGCGGAGTCCTATTAAAGGAGTATTCCAGGAAAATACTTTATATATATATATATATATATCTCAGCTGGCTCCAGAAAGTTAAACAGATTTGTAAATTACTTCTATTAAAAAATCTTAATCCTCTCAGTACTTATGAGCTTCTGAAGTTGAGTTGTTCTTTTCTGTCTAAGTGCTCTCTGCTGTCACCTGTCTCGGGAACCGCCCAGTTTAGAAGCAAATCCCCATAGCAAACCTCTTCTAAACTGGACGGTTCCTGAGACACGTGTCATCAGAGAGCACTTAGACAGAAAAGAACAACCTTAACTTCAGAAGCTCATAAGTACTGAAAGGATTAAGATTTTTTTTAATAGAAGTAATTTACAAATCTGTTTAAGTTTCTGGAGCCAGTTGATGATATATATATATATATATATATATATATATATATATATATATACATATATATATCAAGTTTTTTCCTGGAATACCCTTTTAATTTCAATGGGATTCTGCTGTGCACATTATTAGAATTTCACGCTGGAAACATCTGGTGCAGAAATTCAAATGCCGGCGCCTGCAGTCTGCAGAATTCTGACATGTGAACATAGCCTAATGTGATTTTAAATTTAATTCTTGAATTATTTATAACTTCATTTAGTTTAATAAAATTTTTTTTTTTTTACAGTTTTTTTTATATATTTTTTGTTGTTGACTGAAAACAGTCCTTAACCCCTTAAGGACCCGGGGGTTTTTTCCGTTTTTTGCATTTTCGTTTTTTGCTCCTTGCCTTTAAAAAATCATAACTCTTTCAATTTTGCACCTAAAAATCCATATGATGGCTTATTTTTTGCGCCACCAATTCTACTTTGTAATGACGTCAGTCATTGTGCCCAAAAAATCTACGGTGAAACGGGAAAAAAAAATCATTGTGAGACAAAATTGAAAAAAAAAAAACGCCATTTTGTAACTTTTGGGGGCTTCCGTTTCTACGTAGTACATTTTTCGGTAAAAATGACACCTTACCTTTATTCTGTAGGTCCATATGATTAAAATGATACCCTACTTATACAGGTTTGAATTTGTCGCACTTCTGGAAAAAATCATAACTTCATGCAGAAAAATTTATACGTTTAAAATTGTCATCTTCTGACCCCTATAACTTTTTTATTTTTCCGTGTATGGGGCGGTATGAGGGCTCATTTTTTGCGCCGTGATCTGAAGTTTTTAACGGTATCATTTTTGCATTGATAGGACTTATTGATCGCTTTTTATTCATTTTTTCATGATATAGAAAGTGACCAAAAATGCACTATTTTGGACTTTGGAATTTTTTTGCGCGCACGCCATTGACCGTGCGGTTTAATTAACGATATATTTTTATAATTCGGACATTTCCGCACGCGGCGATACCATTTATGTTTATTTTTATTTTTATTTACACTGTGTTTTTTCTTTTATGGGAAAAGGGGGGTGATTCAAACTTTTAATAGGGAAGGGGTTAAATGATGTTTATTCACTTTTTTTTTGCACTTTTTTTTTGCAGTGTTATAGGTCCCATAGGGACCTATAACACTGCACACACTGATCTTTTACATTGATCACTGGTTTCTCATAAGAAACCAGTGATCGATGATTCTGCCGCATGACTGCTCATGCCTGGATCTCAGGCACTGAGCAGTCATTCGGCGATCGGACAGCGAGGAGGCAGGTAGGGGCCCTCCCGCTGTCCTGTCAGCTGTTCGGGATGCCGCGATTTCACCGCGGCTATCCCGAACAGCCCGACTGAGCTAGCCGGCATGCTTTCGGTTTCACTTTAGACGCGGCGTTCAACTTTGAACGCCGCGTCTAAAGGGTTAATAGCGCGCGGCACAGCGATCAATGCCGCGCGCTATTAGCCACGGGTCCCGGCCGTTGTTAGAGGCCGGGCCCCGAACCGCTATGACGCGGGGCCACGCCGTGGCCCCGCGTTATAGATCGGGAGTGGACACATGACGTTCCAGTACGTCATGTGTCCTTAAGGGGTTAAAGGGGTACTCCGGTGTAAAACAGATTTGTAAATGACTTCTATTAAAAAATCTTTACCCTTCCAGTACTTTTTAGCAGCTGTATGCTACAGGAATTTTTACAGTTTGCTTTCTTTTTGTCCTGTCCACAGTGCTCTCTGCTGACACCTGTGTCCCGATGATCAGGAACTGTCCGAGATAGGTTTGCTATGAGGATTTTCTTCTGCTCTGGACAGTTCCTGATACGGGACATCAGGTGTCAGCAGAGAGCACTGTGGACAGGACAAAAAAAAAAGAAATGTCAAAATTAGCATACAGCTGCTAAAAAGTACTGGAAGGGTAAAGTTTTTTTTTTTTTTTTTTTAATAGAAGTCATATACAAATATGTTTAACTATCTGGCACCAGTTGATTTAAAAAAAAAATTATAATAATAATTTCCACTGGAGTACCCATTTAAAAGGGGTACTCGTACCCTAATCATCTTAAGGGGATAAGATCTTAAGGGGGATAAGATGTCTGATCGTGGGGGTCCCGCCACTGGGGACCTCCAATATCTCCCTGCTGCACCTGGCATGTGGTGTGTGATGTCTTGACCACGCCCCCTCAATGCAAGTCTATGGGAGGGGGCGTGACGGCCGTCACGCCCCCTCCCATAGACTTGCATTGAGGGGGTGTGGTCGTGACATCACTAGCCTCCGCCCCGCATCGTGGGGGTCCCCCAGAGGCGGGACCCCCCGCGATCTGACATCTTATCCCCTATCCCCTTTAAAAGCCCACTTCTATCAAGGAACACAACCGGGTTAATGGTTTCCAGTCCACGGGAGCACCTGAAAGCTGAACTAATTTATGCAGGAAAAGTTATCAACTGCCGAGCCGAGAAGTTCGTGACGAATCGAATTTACTGTAAATTCGCTCATCTCTATCAATTCCTCTTCGAAGTTCCATAAGCGGAGATTCCACAATATGCACGTAGCGGCAGCCTTGAGATCAATGGGAGGCTGCTGCAAGGAGAATCCGCACCAGAGTTCCTTAGTGTAAACCCTTACATGGCCCAACGCTGTAAAACAAGCGCCAATTTTGTAGATCTGCACCTAAAGATGATATTAGGTCCCAGTCACACCGCAGAACTTTTGGCCGGACACAATTCTGTCCCAGATGTCCTGTGGGCAGCAGGCGCTGCCGTATCAGTTGCCGTCAGGACCACTTGACATTGCGCCGTCTCCATAGACAGCAATGCATTTCTGGGCAGATCTGGTGCAGAATCTGAATTTCCTCACCAAATGCACTGAAAACAATGGGGGCCTGCTGCAACAGCTCCTGCTGTGTGAATGGGGCCTTACAAAGGATCAAAAATTGGAGGGGGGAATTTATTTTTTACTAGCTTTTTTTTCCCCCTGAGGTTTTCTAATTCCAAGTCATGTGATTCTTTATATATTATATATATATATATTGAAAAATTAGGGGAAAACATTTGTTGTCCCCCCCCCCCCCCCCCCACATATAGAAGTCCATGGGAGGTAAAATTCCACAATGTGTTAAGGGGGGGGGAAGCCATACCCTCCGCATGCAGCCGTTAGAGGGCAGCACCCCCCACCATCTCCTGTAGACATTACAATAAAGGGGTAGTTTATACACTTAAAGGGGTACTCCGCTGCTCAGTGTTTGGACCAAACTGTTCTAAATGCTGGAGTGGCGCCGGGAGCTCATGACGTCATAGCCCCGCCCCCTCAATGCAAGGGCGTGACCCCTTTTTTATATCAACTGGCTCCAGAAAGTTAAACAGATTTGTAAATTACTTCCATTAAAAAATCCTAATCCTTTCAATAATTATCAGCTGCTGAAGTTGAGTTGTTGTTTTCCGTCTGGCAACAGTGCTCTCTGCTGACATCTCTGTCTGTCTCAGGAACTGCACAGAGTAGTAGAGGTTTGCTATGGGGATTTGCTTCTAAACTGGGCGGTTCCCGAGACACGTGTCATCAGAGAGCACTTAGACAGAAAAGAACAACTCAACTTCAGAAGCTCATAAGTACTGAAAGGATTAAGATTTTTTAATAGAAGTAATTGACAAATCTGTTTAACTTTCTGAAGCCAGTTGATAGTGATGTCACTCTGCCCCGTGTCGGAGCGCCGTTATTGGCCAGCACGGACATGTGACCCTTCATAAATCTACAACTAGCTACAATGTAGCAGAGATACTGTTCGGACTGCCAACATTAATGTCCTCATCCTGGATAATAACAACACACCCTGAGGGCCACTCTTGCCCTCAGGGTGTGTGTGGTGTTGCACTTCAGTTCCATTGGAGCCAAGTTGTAATACCACACACAACCTGAGGACAAGTGTGGCACTTTTTTATATATATATATATATATATATATATATATATATATATATATTATTTTTTTTTAAGAAAGAAATCAGCTTGGTTTTCCTATTCCTGGCTATATGTTCACACGGTGGAATTTTTGTGGAATGTCCAGCCAGAAAATTTCCAGATGGGCAGTAGGCAGCGGGCAAAGCATGCCGGCTACAAAACCGCTTAGAAATGCGCCATCTCCATTAACAGCAATGCATTTCCAAGTGGATTCCGCGCAAGGAAGTGACAATTCTTTGAAAACAATGGGACTCTGCTGCAAGGGAATTTCTGAGCAGTATTCTTCCACCGCCAGCAGTACCTTCAAATGAGCGGCCGACCGTGTGATACTGAGAGACCTGGTTATGGTGAGTTGCTCCGGAGATTCTGAGAACTTGGCTGCTTCAGCGTATACAGAACGGCTCCACTCTTGTCTGTGGGAACCGGCATGAGCTGCAATAATAGACACGTTCAATGGACACGTGTGGCGCTGTTTCTGCTGAAAAACAGCCATTGTATCCGACACAACCCGTGTGAAAAGAGACATGTAACTTCCTATTCTGTCTTCTAAACCAGCAGAAGGCTGTCTGGGCATGCTGGGAGTTTTAGTTTTGAAACAGCTGGAGGCACAACGGTTGGGAAACATTGTCTTATGCCCCGCAGCCCAGACTACAGCCCCTGTGTAGAATCTTAAAGGGGTACTCAGGTGGATTTTTTTTATTTTTTTTTTATCAACTGGTGCCAGAAAGTTAAACAGATTTGTAAATGACTTCTATAAAAAAATCTTAATCCTTCCAGCACTTATTAGCTACTGAATACTACAGAGGAAATTCTTTTATTTTTTGAACACAGAGCTCTCTGCTGACATCATGAGCACAGTGCTCTCTGCTGACATCTCTGTCCTGTTTAGGAACTGTCCAGAACAGCATATGTTTGCTATGGAGATTTTCTCCTACACCGGACAGTTCCTAAAATGGACAGAGCTGTCAGCAGAGAGCACTGTGGTCATGATGTCAGCAGAGAGCACTGTGGTCATGATGTCAGCATGAACAAATAAATTTGTTTGTAGTAGTCAGTAGCTAATAAGTGCTGGAAGGATTAAGATTTTTTTTATAAGAGTAATTTACAAATCTGTTTAACTTTCTGGCACCAGTTGATAAAAAAAATAAAATTCCACCGGAGTACCCCTTTAAGATTCTACACAGGGGCTGTAGTCTGGGCTGCGGTGCATAAGGCAATGTTTCTCAACCGTTGTGCCTCCAGCTGTTGCAAAACTAAAACTCCCAGCATGCCCAGACAGCCTCTGCTGGTTTAGAAGACAGAATAGGAAGTTACATATCTCTTTTCACACGGGTTGTGTCGGGTTGCGCCACACATGTCCATTAAACGTGTCTGGTATTGCAGCTCATCCCGGTTCCCACAGGATTCCGTAGCAGGCATACAGGAGGTCATGATCTGACCTCCTGCTGCCATAGCAACCGACAGCGACTCTCGATCGTATCGCGGCTCCCCCTGTCAACACCATAGATGCCGTGATCAGGATTGATCACGGCATCTACAGGGTTAATGCTGCCGGGATCGGCGCGCTCGCGGCTCCGGCAGCTGCGGCGGGACTCTGGCTGTGATTAACAGCTGTGTCCCTTCGCCGATCTACTGCGCTGCCCACGGCAGTACCGGAGATCGCTATGACGTATGCATACGTCCTATAGCAGGAAGGGGTTAAGGGTCTATTCACACGGCAGAATTTCCGCACATCCACATCAATCAGCTTCTGCATTCATTTGGGTGGTTTCTGGCTTGTGCGGAATCCGTATGCGGAAATTGAGAAGTGTGAATGAGAGCGCGAAATCCCATAGAAGTCTATTGGGCTTTAATTTGAGGCGGAATCTGTGTGGAAATTCTGCAGTGTCCATAGACCCTCAGGCAGAAGATGGGGGGGGGGGGGGAATCTTAAGAAAAACACCTGAACAATAAGAATAAACATTTAAAAAATATATATTTTATACAAGGCGAAACACTTGGAAATCTTTACAAAAAAAAAAAATAATAATAATAAAAATAAAATAAAATGGAGCCTCCAATGTCCTAACAGGGTCTGAGATAAAGTCCGTCGTGTGGCCGTAACCTGCAGAGTCTTCTGAAAGTCTCCGGGGAAGTTTCGTCTTTTTCTTTTTAGTCCTTGCAGCGGAATCAGCGTCGTCTGAAGGCCCGGGAGATCCTCCAGGCGTTGGGCTCCTCGTAGCGGTTGTAAAGCGGCTCCAGGCGCTGCTGCTTCTTCTGCTTGCTCAGCTTGGTTGGATCGGAGACCTTGAAGAAGGCGGGAGCAAATTCTACCAGCCAGCGGGGGTCTATGGTGGTCACCTCCCGCATGTACTCCTTGGTGGTTAAGACTAATTCATGGTACACGACCCTGTGCAGAGCAAAAAATAAATAAAAACATTTTATTAAAAGTTTTAATAAGAACATTGTTTCCCGCGGCTGCGTGGCTCGCTCCATGACAAGGCAATGAGCCCCGTATCTGTGTGTGCAGCACATGACCTGGACAGGATGGTCGCTAATGGGATCATTAACATTATATTTTAATAGTTCGGACATTTCTGTATGTAGCGATACCAAACATGTATTTTTCGTAAAATAGGGCGATATAAAGGGGTACTCCGGTGGGAAAATTTTTTTTTCAAATCAACTGGCTCCAGAAAGTTATACAGATTTGTAAGTTACTTCTATTTCAAAATCTTAATCCTTCCAGTACTTACCAGCTGCTGTATGCTCCACAGGAAGTTGTGTAGCTCTTTGCAGTCTGACCACAGTGCTCTCTGCTGACACCTCTGTCCGTGTCAGGAACTTTCCAGAACAGGAGAGGTTTGCTATGGGGATTTTCTCTTACTCTGGACATTTTCTGACAAGGACAGAGGTGGCAGCAGAGAGCACTGTGGTCAGACAGGAAAGGACTAGACATTTTCCTGTGATAAGCTGATAAGTACTGGAAGGATTAAGATTTTTAAATAGAAGTAATTTACAAACCTGTATAAATTTTTGGAGTCCGTTGATCCCTTCCTACTGCTCTAATCATCTTCTCTGAAAGTCATCTCAGCTTTGTCCTGATCTAAACTTTACATAGATTCACAGTACAAGCGGATATAACAAAATTTGTAATATATCTTATTAGAGAAAAATGCTTCTGTCTCCTATAAAGCATTTTTCTCTAACAAGCTATATTACAAAGTTTGTTATATTCGCTTGTACTACACATCTACACAAAGTTTGTTCAAACTAAACTGCCTGTTTAACCTCTTAAGGACATAGCGTTTTTCCACTTCCGTTTTTTCCTCCTTCCCTTTAAAAAATCATAACTCTTTCAATTTTGCACCTAAAAATCCATATTTTGGCTTATTTTTTGCGCCACAATACTACTTTGTAATGACATCAGTCATTATATCCAAAAATCTATAACGAAACAAAAAAAATAAAAAAAATCATTGTGCGACAAAATTTAAGAAAATATTTAATTTTGTAACTTTTAGGGGCTTCCGTTTCTACGCAGTACATTTTTGGTAAAAAATTACTCTTTATTCTGTAGGTCCATACGGTTAAAATGATCCCCTACTTATATCGGTTTGATTTTGTCGCACTTCTGGAAAAAATCATAACAACATGCAGGAAAATGTATACGTTTAAAAATGTCATCTTCTGACCCCTATAACTTTTTTTATTTTTCCTCATACGGGGCGGTATGAAGGCTCATTTTTTGCGCCATGATCTGAAGTTTTTATCGGTACCATTTCTGTATTGATTTTGATTTATTTTTATTCATTTTTTTATGGTATAAAAAAGTGACCAAAAATATGATATTTTCGACTTTGGAATTTTTTTTGCCCGTACGCCATTGACCATGCGGTTTTAATTAACTATATATTTTTATAGTTTGGACATTTATGCACGCGGTGATATCACATTTATTTTTTATTTACAGTTTTTTTTTTTTTTTAAATGGGAAAAGGGGGGTGATTCAGACTTTTATCATTAGGGAAGGGGTTAAATGATGTTTATTAACTTTTTTTTTTCTTTCTTTTTCCCCCTGCAATGTTATAGCTTTCTGCTATGCTTTTATCTTTTTTGTCTTCATTATTTTTAAACATATGAATTAAACTTTGGACTTTTATCACCTTTTTTTGGAAGCTGGATCCTGTTCCTTTTTGTCAATTATTGATTCTAGAGATGAGCGAACTTACAGTAAATTCGATTCGTCATGAACTTCTCGGCTCGGCAGTTGATGACTTCATCCTTCAGGTGCTCCGATGGGATGGAAAAGGTGGATACATTCCTAGGAGAGAGTCTCCTAGGACTGTATCCACCTTTTCCAGCCCACGGGAGCACCGGAAAGCTGAACTAATTTATGCAGGAAAAGTCATCAACTGCCGAGCGGAGAAGTTCGTGACGAATCGAATTTACTGTAAGTTCGCTCATCTCTAATTGATTCAATACACTGATCAATGCCATTGCATTGCACTGATCAGTGTTATCAGTGGTGGATTCCAGGCTTGAAGCAATCAATCGCTGATCGGACGCGTAAGAGGCAGGTAAGGGACCTCCTCCTGATGCGTCCTAGCTGATCGGGACATCGCGTTTTCACCGCGATGGTCCCGATCAGCCTGACTGAGTTGCCGGGAAGCTTTCACTTTCGACGCAGCGATCAACTTCGCCAGCCATCGGTCGTGGCTGCTGATAGCAGCCGGGACCATGCGGGTATGATGCGAGTTCAGCTCCTGAGCTCGCTTCACAACCCTGCCATGCCGCAGCGCCGTTTATTTATTTATTTTTTTTAACTTTAACTCCTGACAAAATATAAAAGATAACAATAAAAAGACAGCTGTCCCCTTTTTTTGGATTATATACAGTGACCCCCCCCGACCTACGATGGCCCCGACATATGATGAAATCGACATATGATGCTTTTTCATGTCGGGGCCATCGCATTAAGTGCTATCTGGCAGCGCCAAATGCTTAAGCTGCTGCCGGATAGCAGCTTAATGCTCCCCGTGTGGTGCGGTAAGTATTACTTACCCCTCCACGATGCTCCAGGGTGCCCTCCGGGTCCAGCGCTGGTCTTCCAGTGTCTTCTCGGTCCTCTCCGATGACGTCAATATGCTGCTGCGCACGTCATCCAATAGGAATGGCGTATGCAGCGGCGTAATGACGTCGCTACGCAGGCCCAGTAAGGCCTTGCGGATGACAGAAGAGGACCGGAGAAGACAGAAGAGGACCGGAGAAGACAGCGGAGGACCGGAGAAGACAGAAGAGGCCCGGGGTCCCCATCGGGAGCGGCGGGGACACCATCGCGAGCGACGGAAACAGGTGAGTACAGCTTCCTATACTTTACATTGCACGAATCCCTCAACATACGATGGATTCGACAAACGATGGCTCGTTTGGAACAAATTATCATCGTATGTTGAGGGACCACTGTACTAAGATTAAATACTGGAAAGACCATGACCCCTCCATGACAAAGAACTCAAAGTGCTCACTTACCATTCGGGCTGCCTGTTGAACAGGGCGCTAGACGGGTGTATATAGACCACTTGTTGGTCTATTAGGGTCCGGTACCCTTCCTGGGGATCCTTCTTGGCGGCGTTCCGGAAGAAGCCGCTGCATATGGCTTTCTGTACCCTCACTGTGGCTTTTCCACAGGACACGACGTCCAGTTTGTGTCTGCGAAAGGAGATTTTATATTAAGCCACCGATAGGAATAAATAGAGATGAGTGAACTTACAGTAAATTCGATTCGTCACGAACTTCTCGGCTCGGCAGTTGATGACTTATCCTGCGTAAATTAGTTCAGCTTTCAGGTGCTCCGGTGGGCTGGAAAAGGTGGATACAGTCCTAGGAAAGAGTCTCCTAGGACTGTATCCACCTTTTCCAGCCCACGGGAGCACCTGAAAGCTGAACTAATTTATGCAGGAAAAGTCATCAACTGCCGAGCCGAGAAGTTCGTGACGAATCGAATTTACTGTAAGTTCGCTCATCTCTAGGAATAAACCTAATCGAGACTGTCATAGCAATGTAAAAACATTAAAAGGGGTACTCCGGTTTTGAAATCACGTATCTCCTGCTTTCACATAGAGATGCATGGAGGGGAGGCGGGGGTGGTGACCCAGCTTAGTGCATGAGGAGAGATGAGGTGCGCCGAGCAGGAAATTGGACCCCCTGCTATCCTGTGGATAGGGGAAACGTTTTTTAAAACCGGAGTACCCCTTTAATACAGGTTGATACTGAACAAGGCATTCAAGCATATTGCAGTGTATTGCAGCCTCTCTCAACTAGCGTGCCTCCAGCTGTTGCAAAACTACAACTACCAGCATGCCCGGACAGCCTTCGGCTGTCCGGGCATGCTGGGAGTTGTAGTTTTGCAACAGCTGGAGGCACGCTAGTTGGGAAACCTTGGCGTATTGTAATGCACCTTACCTGTCCATAATGCCTAACATCTGTTTGCGGATATCTTGGGCGCGCCGCAAAGAGCGAGCCTGGATAAAGTTCTCGTAGCACCAGGGGTTGGAGAACTTGTTGTTCTTCCAGGAGTTGTACACCGCCAGCAGGGTGAGGTGGTCTCCTTCTGTCTGGTGGAACTTGGCCTTTTTCTGGTCGGCGAGGGCTTGTTTATCCTGCAACGTAAGAGTCATTTATAAGAGACAAATCCAGAGCGAACAGTAAAAAAAATAACCTCAAAATAAAACCCCAAACTACCCCCCCCCCCCCCAAACAGAGTGCTATGTTTAAAGGGGTACTCCTATCTTCAAATGCAATGGCATATCACTTATGACTGATTGGGATCTGATCTCTGGGACCCCGAATGATGCAGACAATGTAAGGACTGCGGTGCTGAATCGCTCTTAATCTGCACAGCGG